>NC_092868.1:38808212-38873589 GCF_032062135.1 Pyxicephalus adspersus | reverse complement strand
GTAGAAGCTCTACACAGTGCTGAAACAAACCCAAATTTTTCCTCCCATTGACTTTAATAGTGTTCCACTTTGACATTCGACCACCAGAATAACTTTACTCTATTCGAGCGAATAGCTGCCGAATCAAATAGTGAGCTATTCGACCAACACTAGTATTACGGCAGGCAAATGGTTAATCAACAAACTCTGTTGGATTTCACGTTACATTTTTAATACAAATAAAGAGATGCTGTATAAGGCAACCCATGAGCTGCAACATGCCTAGTATTTATGTTTATTGAAAGGCTTTGCAGACTGCTGTGCACAAAGAAAAGAGAAGTGTTCCTATATTTTAAGGAACAGTAATGATTTTTCAGTTTCTGCAATAACAGTGGCATTTATCTAAAACAAACAATGAAAGGTGACTTGTTTAGAATATATGGCAGAGCTGGAGCTTCACTAAGTTGAAAGCACATATATCAGCAAAACAAGAAGAAAGAAGTTGTCATAACGGGTGCTGTCTCTATTGAAAGTACTACTTATAGCTGCCAAATTGAGGCCTATAACTTTCCAAGCACAACAGTTGTTTAAAGCTGAACTCCAGATTAACAGTTAAATGCACCACTCCAATACTTATAGTATATACTATTATCTATTTATATAAGTGGTTTACTTACCAAAGGTATTTTATCACCCATGTTCAGTAAAGGAGTAAAGGGGTTCATTTATACCCTTACACCAGGGAACAGTCAACATATTTCCAATGGCACTATACATCCCAATCTCTAATTTTTTCATGAACCTAAAATGTAAGTGCAACGGCTTTATGACTCTTACTTCTTACTAAGACCACCAAGATCACAACATCCTTCTTCAGAAGAAAAAGAAACCTTGGCACTGTACCAAGGTTTTCAGCTGTTATTTAAGAGTAAAATCTCCTTAATTCCTCCTTAATTCAAATATAAATTCTGCTTGTTATTACTCAAAATCAGGTGATCCCAGCTCCCAAAAGCAGGCCCATGTGGATTTTGAAATGGAATATCTTTGGCTTCACTGTGGGATACATCAAGGCATCCTTTATCAACCGTTTTACCCCAAAGGGACCCTTGAAATAAAAAAAAAAATAAAAAAATCAACAAGTTTTGGGGATTACATGTATTTCATTGGGTTAGGTGGGGAAAAAGTGCCCCTTATATTTTTTCAAGATGCCATCTTTTGAGACCATTGATGTCATGATTAGCTCTGTAAAGTGGTGATGGCAAAAGGACTGATGGCAAAAGGAGTAGAAACAGCATATTGACAATGTGGTTATGGCCAGAGTTTGATATTGTCAGTCTGCAATAGGAAGGGCACTTAATAGCAACATTTTTCAAGTCATTTTTTTGCATGTCTGTGCCCCCCTCTCTATTAGTAATCCACCTAAAGAAATACTGTAAATCTTGCCACCACTGAATCTAATGGCTTCTAAAGTAGGCTAAAACAGCTTTTAATACTGATTGGTATATCAAGGTAAAGCTTAGTGATAGCGTTGCTCGAAATTGTCTCAGCATTTGGTCAGATAGAGACAAATGTTTAGGTTTGGTATAGAAGTAGCCTAACAGTAACCCAAAATTCTACCTAAACAGTTGCTGACAAAGAGTAATGGTGGATTCATATTGGCATTGTCAATCTGATAGTCTTTAAGTGGGCAGGTAATTACAATACAGAAAGGAACAGGAAAGGCGGTGGGCGGGTTGTGTCTTTGGAGTGGGGCGAGTTCTGTCATCATTACGTCACTCTGGGGGAAGTTTCTTCTCTTCGAGTGATACATGGCTCCTCTCGCATGCAAGGTCCCAAGTTTGTGGGATTAGTGGTCCGTGAGCTCCAAAAGGTTGGGGACCACTGTTCTAGAACATACACATATATATATATATATATATATATATATATATATATATATATATATATATAAAATGGAAATATAATGGAAAATTGCCAAAACATATTTCTATACAAAGCATGGACTAATAATACTTATTCTTAAATATTTATAATGCATTACATCTAATGCATTGTGAATGTTCTGTCTTAGATAAATGCACCTAATCCAGTGTTATATTAGAATATGAACAAAATAATATGTGCAATTAAAAAACTGTATAGTAGTATAATGATTACTAAAAGTCTCTATTCTGTTAGATGTACTTTTTTACTGTTATTAAGATTATTGTATTACTTGATTTAATGTATTGTTGTCTATATTTAGTAAATGAAAAAGCCATATTGTTCAGCACCGGGAAACAACCAGTTAAAGTTCATCTTGTTAGTGGTCAGCATGCTGTTACACAAATATTGATTTCTGCACACAGTTATCCTTTGTAAAATAAAATTAAGATAGCCTACCAATAAAACAGTCATAGACTTGAGCGGCCACATCCTCTGCAATTAGGTTAGTTATGGATGATATAGAGATAAAGTAATTCCAGATATAATAGTACAAATCCTAAGAATCACCCAGAACAGATACAGCTAATTCAGTTTTTATCAGCCTACAATGGCACAATAACTAGCCAAAATTAGTAGTTTCCTTTAGACCAGGGCACCGTGCTGGAGTGCGTTGTTGGACACTGGACAAAAGCTGAACATACTGCATTAAAACCCAGCACAATGCACAATGTCTGTATGCTTGGTGAGCGATCTCATCGACACACCCAAGTCCTGCAAGACATACCTATGTGCAGTATGGTGATCTGCAGGCTCCTTCTTCCTGTGCCACTGGTAATTATAGCTTATGGTTCCAGAAGCGGTCAGGTAAAATGGTCACACAAGTGTCAATGATTTTTATCTGACAGAAGAAGAATAGAAGTAAAATAATGAGGGTGCTTTACCAGCAAAAGGGGAAGGTTGGCATATGTTAGAAAGATTTGCCTGGTAATGAGATTTAACCTAATCCAGAAATTCTGATGGTTTTATCTCTAAATGTATTATAACAAATCAATAGAATCACTCAAATATAATGCTTACAACATCAATATTAGATTTAACTCGTGTGAAATGCCCTCAGAACACCTCTTGTATGTGAATTTCCATGGCCAGCTTTATTTTGTGTCCAGCATAGAACTTTCAGTAACTATTGATCCCTTCATAGCACTGCTTTCAACATACCTGCTGGCTAAAGCAAATTTTAAAGCCAGTCTGAAAAAATAAAATGGAAGCGTTTTCAGGCGTTTATCCAGCGTTTTAATTTTTTAAATGTTGCAAGCAACGTTTAAGATAATTCTCAAAAACGTGCCTGAAGGAAACGTCCTGGTGTAGATTAGCCCATGGGGACTTCAAACATGGGCTTTAAAAAGCCTCAGGTTAAACGCTGGGGAAACAGTCCGTGTAGACTAAAGCTGCATACACACGTCCAATAATTATCGTTAGAAACGACAGTCGAACGACCGATGAACAACCGATTGGCGAAAAAAAAGTGACCAAGGACGCGACGAACGAGGATTGTCGTTGGAAATGAACGACCGCCACGGTGGATCTGATTGGTCGACGATCTTTCACTATCTATCATGTGTACGGTCGTTCAGTGATCGTGAATGTTTCTGCAGTACACTTTCTCCTTTACATGTCCCTCCCTGCATCGTTCAAACGATTGTATCTAGTGTATGGACAATGTTGGTGGATTATATTTGAACGATCATATTGTTACAGCATGAACAGAATTGTGCACAATATGATTGTTCAAGTATAATCGTGCTTAATCGTTGATCGGTCGTAATCGTATGTTTTCTAAAAATAATTATTGGAAGTGTGTTCCTAGCTTTAGCCTAATATTGATGTGACAGGTGCTCTTTAATCTTCATGTGAAGTACAGGGGTATGGAAGAGTGTTATATATCTTTTTATAATGTATCTTTTTATGTATCCTTTTACAATGTATCTTTTTATATATCTTTTTATAATGTATCTTTTTATATCTGTTTGGAGGCTGTAGAAGCTGTACACAGTGCTGAAAAAAATGTTTCCTCCCATTGACTTTAATGGTGTTCGACTTTGACATTCGACCACCCGAATAATTTTGCTCCATTCGAGCGAATAGCTGACGAATCGAATAGTGAGCTATTCGACCAACACTAATGTAGACTTTGGTACTGGGCAGGTAGCAGCATCATTTACAGCAGGAGGCGGTGGGCTCTGAGATGGAGCGGGAACTGCATTGGGAACTGACATCTAAAGCTGGTTACTGGGCAGACGGCAGCATCAGTAACAGCAGATGAAGGAGGTGGTGGACCCTAGGATGGAGTGTGGACGGCATTAGTTTCTGGCATTCAAGGTCAAGTACTGGGCAGGCGGCAGCATCATTTACAGCAGGAGGAGGAGGTGGTGGGCTCTGGGACGGAGTGTGGACGGCATAAGTAACTGGCATCTAAAGTTAGGTACTGGGCAGCAGCAGTAACAGCATGAGGAGGAGGCATTTAGCACTGAGACGGAGACACTGACACTGGGACGAGTATGGATGACATTAGTAATTGGCATCTAGAGTTGGGTACTAGGCAGGCAGCAGCAATACCTGCATGATTCAAAGGCAGAGGGCTCTGAGATGGAGTATAGACAGCACTATTGTCTGGCATCTAAAGTTAGGTACTGGGCAGGCGGCAGCATCATTTACAGCAGGAAGAGGAGGCGGTGGTGGCCTCTAAAACAAAGTGTGCACTGCATTTGTATCTGGCATCTACAGTCAGGTACTGGGTAGGCGGCAGAATCATTTACAAGCTGGAGGAGGAGGCGGTGGACTCTGAGACGGAGTGTGGACGGCATAAGTAACTGGCATCTAAAGTTGGGTACTGGGCAGCAGCAGTAACAGCATGAGGAGGAGGCATTTAGCACTAAGACGGAGTGTGGACGACATTAGTAATTGGGTACTAGGCAGGCAGCAGCAGTAACAGCATGATTCGAAGGCGGAGGGCTCTGAGACGGAGTATGGACGGCATTAGTGTCTGGCATCTAAAGTCAGGTACTGGGAAGGTGGCAGCAGCATTTACAGCAAGAGGAGGAGGCGGTGGGCTGAGACGGAGTATGGACGGCCTTCGTTTATGGAATCTAGAGGCGGTGGGCTCTGAGACTGATCGTGGACTGCATTAGTATCTTGCATCTAGAGTTGGGTACTGGGAAGGCGGCAACAGTAACAAGCAGTAGGAGGTGGTGGGCCCTACTACGGAGCGTGGACCGCTTTGGAGGTTGAGGCCATAACCTCTGTGGACAGTGTAGAAGCTGTAGCTAATTGAGACATTAATGGATTAACGAAAATCACACTTTCCATACCTACTATCTAGTGAAACAACATAAAAAGTAACAGACTAGATGGAATACACGGGGAAATACATACATTTTGCAAGTGCTATCACAGTTAAATATATGTATATATATTTGTATATATATATGTATTTGTTTGACATAAATACATACATTTTTATGGGTTTTAGGATACATATCCAAGTGCTATCATAATAAAATATCTGTATTTTTTGGTGAAAAATATATGATTTTATGGCCTTTTGGATAAATACCAACTACCAAGTGCTATCAGAAAATAAATATCTGTATTGTTTGTATATTAACATATCAATTTTTATGGCTTTAGGGATTTATAGCAAAGTGGGATCAGAACTAAAAATCTGTATTTTCTGTAGAGAAATACAGAATTTTTTATGGTCTTTTGAACCGATACAAAGTGCTATCAGAATTAAATATCTAGATTTTTGTAAGAGAAATATAGTTACTCTATAAAAATAGAGTTTTTTATGGCTTTGGAGATATATAGCAAAGTGGGATCAGAATGAAATATCTCTATTTTTTGGAGAGAAATAATGAGTTTTTTATGGGTTTTAGGATAGATACCAAGTGCTATCATAATAAAATACCTGTATTTTTTTTTACAGAAATGCAGACATTTTTAGTTTGTTGTGATAGATTGCAAGAGGTATCCTAAGTTATAAAAATTCCATATTTATACATACAAAATACAGATATTTCATTATGATAGCACTTAGTATTTATCCAAAAACCCATAAAATTTTATTTATTTCTGTAAAAAAAAATACAGATATTGAATTCTAATCCCTCTTGCTATCTATTTAAATAGTCAAAAAATGTATTTCTCTCTAAAAAAATAATGATATTTAATTATGAATCATAATTAAATATCTGTATTTTTGGAGAGAAATACATACATCTTTATGTCTTTGATAGATAGCAAGTTGAAGCCTGAATTAAATATCTGTATCTTTTTATAGAAAATAAGAAATTGTGCTGTTTATTTTAAAAGATAGCAAGTAGTATGAATGAATGAATAAAATATCTGTATCTGTGTATCTTTTTTTAATACAGAAATTTTTCCGTTTATTTTGATAGATAGCAAGTGGTATCAGAAATAATTATCTGTATTTTTTTTTACAGAAATACAGAAATTTTTCTTTAATTCTGATACCACTTGCTATCTATCAAAATAAACAGAAACATTTCTGTATTTCTGTAAAAAAAATACAGATAATTAATTCTGATACCACTTGCTATCTATCAAAATAAACAGAAACATTTCTGTATTTCTGTAAAAAAAATACAGATATTTCATTCTGATCCTACTTGCTATCTATTAAAATAAACAGAAAAAAATTCTTTATTTCTGTAAAAAAATACAGTTATTTCATTCTGATCCTACTTGCTATCTATCAAAAAAGCCAGAAAAACTTCTGTATTTCTGTAAAAAAATACAGATATTTATTTCTGATAGCACTTGCTATCTATCCAAAAGGACAGAAACATTTATTTATTTCTCCACTTAAAATACAAATATTTTATTATGAGTCACACAGCTCCATTACAAGTGATATAGACCTCAAAGTAGATAAAGGCAGAGGTCCCTGAGGGGGGTGCTCAGTAAATAAATATTTGCCAGTTACACAGCTCCATTGCAAGTTATAGACCTCAGAGACAGAGTAGAGGTAGTGGGCCATTAGGGTGAGGTGTAGAAGGAGATGCCGAAAGGCTGTGAATGTGCTCTTCCCATCAAGATGTCCGTGCAGTAGTTGACGACTAATCAGTACACTCTGCAGAAGGGGTGTTAAAGTCATTATTCATTTTAATAAAAGTGATTCGGTCGACATTTTCTGCGGACAGCCGAATCTGTTTGTCACTCACTGCGCCCCCAGCTGCACTGAATTGCTCTTTCAGATAACACACTTGCTGCTGGGCAGGCAAGGATCTGAAAGCTTGGATACCCAATAACCCAGTGGGTCCTGGCTTTGCAGGTTGCAGATGTCCCATGCAGAGTTCAGGTATTCCTGCACCATGACTGAGTACTTCTGCTGAGTGTCATTGGCAATTGCTGCACGGCTGGCAGCTTGCTTCCGCTGAAAAAAAGCCTGCATAGTTTGGCTTAGACGACCTCTACTGCTGCTGCAACCCATGCCACTTAAAGCAGTTGTTTGGCTCCCATGGCTGGTGGAACTGCCATAGGGATCCCTGCTGCTGCTGCTGCTGGCAGCTGGTAAGGCTGAGAACAAGTCCTTTACAAGCACTTCTTGGTAGTGCTGCATTTTAGGTCCCCTGTATTCGGGCAAGATCAGTTGTTGTATCTCAGTCTTGTAACTTGGATCCAGTAATGTAGCAATCCAATAGTCGTCAGTCTTTGTTTTTATGTGTTCTATGCGTGGATCTTTGGCTATGCACTCCTGCATAAAGGCTGTCATGTGGCTCAAACTACCCACAGCTGAGGTAATTCTGGACCCACACTTCTGTGGGTCGAACAGCAGCATGGGGTCATCCTCCTTCTCTTCCGCCTGGTCTTGCCATCCATGGAACAAGACGTCTTGTGGATGGATGCCATGTACCCTCAATATCCTCCTCTGCCCCTTCCTCCCCTTCTCCTATGCCTGCAATGTCCTCCTCATCCTCTTCCACCTCCTCCTCTTCCTGGATTGGTGGTGCACTATGCATAGTAGGCACGCATGTCTGAGATGATGTTTGAAACGTCATCTCTTGATGCAGCGTCCGCTCTGTGTCGTGTCCGAGATCCACCATCATCTGTTCCAGCAGGCATATGATGGGGATGGTGTCACTGACACAGGCCTGAACTCTGCTGATCATCCTGGTGACAATACAGTGCACAAGTCATCAATTTGCAGCCACTCCACAGGGCTGAAGAAAGGTAGTGTAGGTATATGTCTGAAATGAACAGACTCTGCCACGTAATCCACCAGCACTTTCTGTTGTCCAGCCAGGAGCTGCAGCATGTAAAATGTGAAATTCCAACGTGTGGCCACATCACAAATTAACAGGTGCACTGGCAGGTTGAGATTTCGCTGTAACTCCACCAATCTGGCACTGGCTGTGTAAGACCGGCGGAAATGCGCTGACAACTTTCTGGCCTTCAGCAACAGCGGCTGGAGTCCTGGGTAATTCCTAAGGAAGCGCCGTACTATCAGGTTCATGACGTGAGCCAGGCCAGGTGTGTGAGTTTCCCACAACACAGGGCTGCTAGCAGATTGGCCCCATTGTCAAACACGACCTTGCCTGGCTGAAGTCTGTTGGGAGTTAGCCATTTGTCCTCCTGCTTCCGCAAGGCACTTAGAATGGCTGTGCCCGTGTGACTGAGGGAACCCAGGCTTCACAACCTCAGGACAGTGTGGCAACGTCGGAATTGTGCACCAATATAGCAAACTGCTGGTTGTTGCTGGGGGTGAAAAGATGCTGCTGAATGGGAGGTGCTGGGTCTCCACAGCAAAGTGTCCCTGGAGGAAGAGGTTGAGGCACAAGATTCAAAGGAGGCGGTGGAAGTGGAGGTTGAGGAGGAAACTGCATGTCGATGTGCTCTGGGCGGAGGTAGGTATGCAGGCCTTGCTGCAGCTGCATCTTCTCCTGCTGCCACCAAAGTTACCCAGTGAGCTGTATATGAAATATATCTTCCCACTCCATGCTTGCTCGACCAACTGTCGGTTGTCAGGTGCACCTTGCCAGAAACTGAGTGCTGCAGGGCCATGGACACATTGCTCTTCACGTGTTCATGTAAAGGAGGAACACATTTTTCTGCAAAGTACTGTCAATTAGGCATAACATACTGTGGGTTTGCGCAGAGCAATGTGTAACGGAACGCATTGGAGTCCACCAGCCGGTAAGGGAGGAGCTCTAACGCAATCAGCTGTGCAATTGCCGCATTGATCAGCTTTGTTTTGGGGTCATTTGGGCCATATTTCCTCTTGCACTCCAGCATTTGGGGAATGGAAGGTTGGATGCTGCTAATGCTAACCACAGAAACATTGGACAATGGGGTAGAAGTTGTGGGGGATGGCAATGTTGCCTGGCCCTGACTGCTAGCAACGCCACAAACAGCAGCCGATCTGCATTGGAGCTCCTGCTCACCACTGGTGGAGCCTGAAAAAGGTAATGATCGGCTACATGCCACACTCAAATTGATGGCAGCAGCACGGGTAACTTTAGTGGCAGAAGGAGGAAAGGCAGCGGAGGAGGATCGAGCTATTGGAGCTTGCTTCTTGGGTGGAGGTGGTCGCACAGAGCTCTGTGCTTTCACCAGGTGTTCCCGCCAGGTTACTGGGTGGTGGCTTTTTAAATGAGTGCTCATGCAACTTGTTCCAAGTTTGTTTGGGTTTTTGCCTCGTTTTTAAGTGTTGAGCACACAGTTTACAGATGACCATAGTGTTGTCATCACTATGGACATTAAAAAATGCCCACACTGGCGAACATTTAACTGGGCCGAAAGGTGCTCTGGAGCTGGTGCTGGTGGTGGCGGTCCGCGGTTGTTTAGGCATAGCTGTGGTGACAGCTTCCGACGATTTATGTCAATGACTTGCCTCACTGATAATTGAAGAATGCAGAGTGTGGGCAGCCTTTACCCTCTTCCTCCCTCTGCCCCTTTGAGGCCGCTCTGCAACCTCCTCCTCCTCCTCCTCTTCTTCCTTCCTATGATGATCTCCTTGTTCGCCCCATGTTGGATTAGGGACATCATCATCAGATGAGACAGTTTCTCTATATGTGCCGAAAGGAAGCAGCGGCCTTTTGGCGCCATTTTGAATTGGCTGGTCTGGCTCAGAGTGTTCTGGTAAAAAGTAACTGGGGGGAAAGCCTGTGAACTGACTCTCTTCGTCAGATGACTCAAACAACTGAGCATCTTCAATGAATGCTTGTAGCTCCGCCTCTCCAACACCTCAGTGGGACTCCTCTACATACTGCCGTACACTTGACTTTCGAGACGCTAATGAGGAACTAGGAGGAACAGATGTATCATGGACTGTTTAGGACACCTGTAAGGCCCGTGTCTGGGACTGGGATGAAGAGGGGGTAAAATGACTAAATCCAGGCTGGGTCATATACTCCACTAAGTCTTGTGCCTGGTGTGGCAATAATGGACGCTCACCAACAACTGCAGCGCTTCTTGTTCTTGGGTCTGCAGCTAAAAACAAACTCATACTGTTTGCTTGCCACCCCTGCCAAAGCTGCCCTTTCCTCTTCGGCCAGACATTGTACAAATGTTTTTATTTATGTGGCTTGACACCCTGCAAAGTACTTTGTAGCTAATATGATATATGTATATATATATATATATATATATATGTATATGATATATGTCAATTTGATTGGGAAGTGCGCTGTGTTGTATGCAGCACTTTGCTTCAGTGGTGACGCTTGTAATATGCAGCACGGTATACAAACTATATACTGCAGTATACACTGCGTCTGTGTGTCTGTCTCTCAGTACAAGTGTGATACTGTGCACGCAGTCAGCGAGGGGACCCTGCCTCTGGCTGCGTGTATGTAACACACTGACTGTCTATTTATCTATCTATCTAGCTTTCATTCTATCTATCTATCAATGTATCTATCTATCTAGCTATCTATCTAGTAAACAGTGAAACACTCTACCTGAGTACAGTAGATTTTAGGACTGCACAAATACAGTACAATCCAACAATCTATCTTACTAATGGTGTGAGTGTGACACAGTCTAACAAAGTAAAGCACTTTTTTCACTTTGACAAAGCAAGCCAAGCAGCAGCACGTCCTGGCCTTATATACGCCAATGGCTGCCTGTGTGGCATGCAGTGACAGACAGCCAATCGGTTGCCTGCCACAACAAACATGGAGGGGGGCATCCCTGCTCTAATTGGAGGGCCCTTTGCATCATGGGGGAGGTCCCTAGGCATCGTGGGAGGGTCGAATTCGGGTATTCGAATTCAGCAAAATTCGGGTCGGGTCCACCCGAATTCGAACGGTCATATTTGGGTCAAACATTAGGACGACCTGAATTCGAACAACAACACTACTCCTGATGCTGTCGCCAACCCCAGGCTCTGTCATTGTGCTACTCTGTGGTCTCCGCCTGATGCTGCTGCTGACGCCACCTCCACACTATGTCCTTGTGCCACTCTGTGTCCTCCTGATGCTGCCGCCACCTCCAGACTCTGTAATTGTGCCACTCTGTGGCCTCCTGATGCTGTCTCCACCTCCAAACTAAGTCCTTGTGCCACTCTGTGGCCTACTGATGCTGCCACCACCTCCACAATATGTCCTTGTGCCACTCTGTGTCCTCTTTTACTGCCTCCTCCTCCAGACTCTGCCATTGTGCCACTCTGTGACCTACTGATGCTGCCACCACCTCCACAATATGTCCTTGTGCCACTCTGTGTCCTCTTTTACTGCCTCCTCCTCCAGACTCTGTCATTGTGCCACTCTGTGGTCCTTGGCTCCTTGCCAAGAGACAACAGTATGCATGCACTCCTGCAACTACGCAGATGCTGAATGTGCTTAAGGAACCCAGCTCACATTCCCTATTAGTGGGTTAACAATCCAGACTGTAGACTCCTGATGCTGCTGCCACCTCCAGACTCTGCCATTGTGCCACTCTGTGGCCAGTTATCCTCGTGGTAAATTTTCTGACACCTCCTGCTCCTAACCCAAAAATGGGAAGGATTAAGAGGCCCCACTTTCACAGTCTGTATTCAGACTGAAAATCAAGATCAAGCAACCTTTTGCCCTTCTGCTCCACGGGAGGTTTCTGTCTTTCCTGGGCTTGCCTTAGGACACCTGCATTACCGTTTAACAGGTGTACCGCCCAAGTCAAACTCCTCACCTGTCACTGTGCTCAGAGTGGGTCGCACCCGGCAGGCGCTGGGCGCTTGGAGCCAGAAGCTAGAGCCCCTCGGAGTCAAGTCCCTGCCTGATGCCAAGTACTTCTTCTTTCACTCACCTTTGTCAGCGAGTACTGGTGTTGCCACCCACTGCCCCACTCTGTCACCGGGTCACTTTGTGGTCTCCTTATGCTGCTGCTGCCATCTCCACACTATGTCACCCTCCTGATGCTGCTGCCACCTCCAGACTCTGTCATTGTGCCACTCTGTAGCCTCCTGATGCTGTCCCCAACTCCAGACTCTGTCATTGTGGGTGTGGCTTCTGAGGAAGCAGCTGCAGGCTGGTCTGTGCTCCTCTTTCTCCGATGTCTGGCTCTAGCCCAGGGTTAGGCTGCCCTGGATGGGGAAGCTCCCCAGGAAAGCCCCAGGCTTCTTGGCCTATACATGATGCAGACTCTGATGGATTCAATACAACAGATTCTCCAGGTATTGATAAGAATGAAAGCTGTGAAATTTCTGATAAAGATGTTTGTCATGTGAAGAGCAGTATGAAGCATGAACATGAATTGGATAAACCTGTACAGCAGATGGGAAATTGTATCCAGGGAAGCCCAGCAATGGAGCAGTCAGTGCAGTCATGTCAAAGCAGTGTTGGGGCAGCACAGAAAGCTTTGCCCATCCCACAGGTGGTTCAGAGGGTGACTCGGAGTCAGTCTACCCACAGAGAGGTGATGGCAGAGCAGCACCGGCCCAGCACAGTGCAGCCATTTCTCAGACACCAAGGAAGATTTCCTTGGAACAAAAGACAGTAATAGAGAATTTGGACCAACAAGTTTTGATACCCACCGGCCAGGTGCGCTCAGTCTACCTGAGAGCGCAGCGAAGTAAAAACAGTGCTGAAAGTACTAAAAAGCCAACAAATGCAGCTTTGGGGGCTCCATCAGCTCAGAAATCCTCCCAGATTTCTACAAATACAACCAGCAGTACAAAGCTCCAGTCTGAGATGGGGTCAGCGACCCACAAAGCACCCCAGATTCGTCCATCACGTGAGTAGGAAGGGAGCAGCGAAGTGCAGCGTCCCAGGGAAAGGGACTGACATGGCTTCCGGTCCATCTGAGGACCCAGCAACGTTCAAAGACCCGGCAGAGGTGACCAAGCAGAATGCCTGCCAGCCTGGGCTAAGCCTAGCACAGAACATTCCTACCCTTGTAAAAGAAATGGAAACCCTGAGGAAAGCAAAGAGAACAATCCAGAACCAGATAGATGGAAATTTATAAATTAAAGGCTGCAAATCCCTCCAAGGAGGCTCTGTATGACAGCAACATGAAATCACTGGCTATGAAACTCGCTTCGGTGGTTGGGAAGATTGACTCAGTCCAGGAACAACTGGGACCCATAGGAGAGACTTATAAAAATAAAGATCATTTCCAAGGGACTGAGGAACCCACCAGTAAGGAAATCTGTTTTGCAGCAGCCAATATTTTCTCACCAGCGAAAAGACCTGTCTGAGGATAGCAATGTAACCAGGGAGGTTTCAGCAGCAGAAGAGAAAATCTGCACTATCACCACAGCCAGCAGGGGGCAGCAGTGAGAACTCTCATTTTGCACCAGGTACATCTGTAGAGGTATTAAGAGACAATTCTGCTCAGCTGGGAACAATGGACAGCAGTGCAGCCCAGATAATGGACTCACTTGAGAATGTAGAGATCCATGGTGTGGGGAGTCGGGAGTCTCCTATTACTGATAATGCTGGGGGATGTAAAGCTGGGGGTAATTTGTTTGATGGGGGGGTGCAATGCGTTTCGCAAGGATCTGAATGTATTAGCTCAGATAATCATGGCAATGAAGAGATGGTGCCGGATATGACAAATGATTCCCCCCTCTAGTAAATCAGCCACAAACATCTAATGGGTCCAGTAGTGGTTCTGGCCTGGTACCCCCTCAGAACGCTTGGAGCCACGGGGCCCCTTCAGTGTTGGCTAGCACTGTCTACCTGGAGCAAGCGTTTAAGAGGAGGAATGTGGTGAGATTTAGGAATAAAGGTCCCAAAGATAAATTACCCATTAGGTGTTATGTGGTGTGGGAATTGTTGTGTCACCAGATGGGCTTTGTACCGGCTGATATTCTGGCCATCATTAACCTCCCAGATAATCAGGGTTATGATGTCAGCTTCAAGCTGATGTCAAACTTGGATATAATCTGGGCTCAGTTCAGCAGGTTTAGGAATACAGAAGGCTGGGACAAGTTTACCTTTATCCCAATCTCAAAGCCAGATACAGTGAATGTCAATATCTTATTCTGGAGTCGGTTCCCCCCATGACATTATAATCTGGCTCAGACGCCATTGTGATTTGTTCTCTGACCTGACTAAAGAATAGAAAGAGAATGTGAGTCCTGGTCAGACGATGATCCACCTACCAAGAAAAGATCCTTTCCAGGGCCAGAAATGGAGGAATCATGGAAACCTGCAATGGGGATTCAGACTCTGATTTGCCATGTTTAGAGTAGCTGTTCCGCTCCTCTGCACTATGATAGCGGAGTTCTCATTTTTTGTTTCTAGTAATGTGAACAGTATAAAAATTAAAAGAAGTAGGGATGCAGTATATAAACACCTGGGATACCTGGATGCAGATGTGTTTTTCCTGCAGGAGACTCTCCTGTCCTCGGTGAAGTCATTACATGATGCGGAGGCTAAGTGGCAGACCGGACCCTCATTTTGGTCCCTGGCTGCTGAGCCGTATGCAAGGGTTGCCATTCTTTTTAATATAAGTGATGTAATAATCCATAGATTGACAGAAATATCAATGGGTAGATGTCTGATGTTAGAGGTAACTATAAGTGGGATTAGACTCAGGTTCATTAATATTTATGGAGCACACGTCATATCAGAAAGAGTCAGTCTATTCGATGATGTAAAACCCTATCTGGCTGGGCATTTTAATGTGGCCCTTAGTACAAGTGACAGGTCCTCAGGAAGAACAGGGCGTGGAGATGCCAGAGTCCTCAGCCAAATCATCTCCCATACCGGGTTATATGATGTGTTCACCTATGGGGGAAGGACGCCAGGTTTCACTTATTTCTCAGGGGAATAGAGGAGTAGAATTGACCTAGCCCTGGTGAGTTGTACAGAAACTGTCACAGATAGGAAAGAGAAATTTAGTGCCTTATTCTGATCATGTTGCCCTTTGTTTTGTTTGGGGGTTGGTAAGTGCCCGGACATGGGTAGGGGACTCTGGAGACTGAACTCAAGCCTTTTACAGAAGCAGCTTGTACAGGAAGAAGACGAAAGTCTCCTGCAGAGACAGATGGATAGACAGGCATGACTGTGCCAAAGAACTGAGTGGCAATCATTTTGTTCCTGGACCAGTACCACTTCTGCAGGGGTTTGCCCACAACTCCCTGCAGGATCACCAGGCCCAAAAACAGCCATGTGTCATCCTTGGTCACAGGTTCCCACTTTCTGCTTCTTGCAAACCTCAGGTGTGGAGCACCTTCTTGTTGTCCAGCGTACCTGCATAAAACAAAATAAAAAATGTATTTTAGGATATGTGCTTTTATAGTGTGAAGGTAATATGTTAGCAAACAAAGAGCAGCATACATGTTGGCATGAAAAAATTTAAAAAGATACCACAGAGCAGTACACATGTTGGCAAAAAAAAAATTTGCAAAAAAATTAAAAAAAGTTAGCAAACACAGAGCAGCATTCATTTGCATAAAAAAATAGCAAAAAAAATTAAAAAGTTAGCAAACGCAGATCAGCATATATGTTTGCATTAAAAAAAAAATTAGCAAAAAAAATTCAAAAAGTTAGCAAACACAGAGCAGCATAAACTTTGGCATAACAAAATTTAAAAAGTTAGCACAGAGCAGCACACGTTGGAAAAAAAAATAGCAAAAAATTTCAAAAAGTTAGCAAACACAGAGCAGCATACATGTTGGCATAAAATTTTTTTAAAAAGTTAGCACAGAGCAGCACGAATGTTGGCAAAAAAAAAAAAAAAATAGCAAAAAATTTAAAAAAAGTTAGCACACACAGAGCAGCATACATTTGCATAAAAAATATAAAAAGTTAGCACAGAGCAGCATACATGATGGCAATTTTTTCGATAACTTCATCGGTCAAAAACAACTTCAGGTATGCCAGGGGGTCGTCGCATTCAGCCTCAATTTTCATTCCAGGTGCGCCGGTGAATGGAAATCTTGACAGTGCTGCCTGGTCCACATCAAGGTCAATAGGACACCATGTGCGCACAGCACTGACCTCAGGTCCAGAATCGTCACTCAGTTCACTTTCGCTGTTCGATGACAAATTTCCTGGTGAATCACTATCGCTCGATTCCACTAAGGACTCCAAATCGCTATCACTGCGTTCGAATTTCTCCAAAACAGCGATTGCACCGGCGAGATGCCTTTTGGATGCCATGTGGTCTCCAGCAATAAGTCAGGAACAATCAAGGTCAAAGACAAAGTGATGAAATGATACATTCAGGAAGTGATCAAAAAGTCATCAAAAGGTCAGGGCTAATAGTGGGCAAATTGTAAATCAGGGCACTGGGCAATGATGCTTGGTGCACTACAATATGTACTTTTACTTTTATCTTATGTTTTGATGTGTTTTTACTGTAAAAAAAAAAATTAAAAGCAGATTACATAGTAATCTGCTTTTAAATTTCCCGCCCCCAGAATCCATCACTCCACCGCATCACCCGGAAGATGTCACACATCTTGCCGGGTGATGCGGTGGGGATGTCCCCGCCTGCTCACTCTCCGGCTGATCTCTGAGTGATGCGGTGGAGATGTCCCCCCCCCTGCTCACTCTCCTGCTTGCATCACCCGGAGATCAGCCTCCAGGAGATGCGAGCAGGACAGCAGCCGGAGTAGATTCAGGGGGTGCTGCCAGCGGGAAATCTGCGCTGGCATCACCCCCTGGATTTACTATTGGTGATCGCATCTGCAGTTAGATGCGATGCACCAAGCAGAAATCCTGCATGGTGCATCGCATCTAACTGCAGATGCATGCATCGGGGTGGTGGGGACCCGTGCGGTATTTAAAAGCAGATTACTCGGTAATCCTACAAAGAAGTGCCCGCCATCACAGCGGGATCATGAGATCGTGATCATGGGATCATGAGATCGGGATAAGATAAGAGGGACCCCCAAAGTTACCCCGAGTGTGACTCGGGGTTACCACTTTTTGCATTTTTTCCCACCCCGAGTCACACTCGGGATTACTGCTAGGGGGGTTAAATGTCGATAGGAAAGTTCTAGCTAAAATTTTGTTTTCTAGACTGGTTAGTCTTTTCTCATCACTACTGACAAGCAGTCAGTTTGGTACGGTGAAAGGACAGAACATCTCTGGAGCTGTCATCTCATTAAGGGAGATCTTTGAGAGATGTAAATATGTTGTCAGTCTCGATCAGGCCAAAGCCTTTGACAGAGTGGATCATGACTATCTATGGGCAGTTTTGCTGAAGTATGGCATCCCAGAGCTCTTTGTAGATTGGTTAAAAACTTTATACAGAGAAGCTGAGAGCTTCCCCCTCATCAATGGGTGGCAAGGTGACACTTTTAGGGTAGAGGCAGGGGTGAGACAAGGTTGCCCCTTGAGCCCACTTTTGTACGTCTTTGCTATCGATCCTTTTCTGAGATTTTTGCAGGAATATGTCCCAATAGCCCTCCTCTGCTTATGGTAGCATATGCTGATAATGTGACTGCTGTGATATCCACTCCTCGTGAGGCCCCCATGTTATCTGCAGCTATAAGAAATTACTCCCAAGCTTCAGGGTCACTGATCAACCTTGAGAAAAGCAAAGCTCTTTGGACCTTGCAAGGTGATCCTGGCTTTTATCTGGAACAGTTCACAATAGCCTCAACCCAATTAAAGATCTTAGGGGTTACATTTGGTAGAGAAGACAATGCTAGATTAAACTGGGAGGAGAAATTAGAAGCTGGGAATGTAAAAGTTCAGCATTGGAAACATTTCAAACTGACCTATAGAGAAAGGGTGGCAATGTTAAAGACCTACCTGGTCCCTGTATTTCTCTGTGTCTGTGGTCTTCCCATTGCCTGATAGCCTATCTGCTAGGCTGTTAAGTTTGTTTTTCCAGCTTTTGTGGGGGAATAGGTTAAACCCAATAAAAAGAGGAGTGACTTACCTGCAGAGATTAGAAGGGGGTTTGGGCATGCTGAATCCAGGGCTGATTATTTATTGTTTCTTTATTACAGCCAAGAATGGTGGGACTTTGATTTTGTTTAGAAGTGTTTGTGTGCTGAGTTTTGTAAATGTTGTGATATGTTGTATTTTATTCTGTTTGTTTTTACAATAAAAATATCCGGACTCTGTCATTGTGCCACTCTGTGATCCTTGGCTCCTTCCCAAGAGACAACAGTATGCGTGCACTCCTTCATCTGCACAGAAGCTGAATGTGCTGAATGAACCCAGCTCACGTTCACTATTAGTGGGTGAACAATTCAACGCCTGGTGAATTATGCTTCACAATGATAGTAAGAGCCAACATCGAACGATCAAAAAGCGATGTCGCTATGAACGCTTGGCCGCCACAACCCAGTTATCTGTCATTGTGCCTCTCTGTAGCTTCCTGATGCTTCTGCCACCTCCAGACTCTGCCATTGTGCCACTCTGTGGCCAGTTATCCTTGAGGTAATTTTTCTGACACCTCCTGTTCCTAACCCAAAAATGGAAAGGATTAAGAGGCCCCACTTTCATGGTCTGTATTCAGACTGAAAATCCTGATGCTACTGCCACCTCCAGACTCTGCCATTGTGCCACTCTGTGGCCAGTTATCCCTGTGGTAATTTTTCTGACACCTCCTGCTCCTAACCCAAAAATGGGAAGGATTAAGAGGCCCCACTTTCACGGTCTGTATTCAAACTGAAAATCCTGATGCTGCTGCCGTCTCCAGACTCTGCCATTGTGCCAGTCACTGTGCTCAGAGTGGGTCACTCCCTGCGTGCGCTGGGTGCTTGGAGCCAGAAGCGAGAGCCTGATGCCACACATTAGATGCCAAGTGCTTCTTCTTTCACCCATCTTCGTCAGCGGGTACTGGTGTTGCCACCCACCGCCTCACTCTGTCACCGGGTCACTTTGTGGTCTCCTGATGCTCCCATCCCCACACTCTTTCACCTTGCAACTCTGTGGTATCCTCCTGATGCTGACGCTACCTCCAGACTCTCTCATTATGCCACTCTGTGGCCTCCTCCTGATGCTGCTGCTGCCGCCACCTCCAGACTCTGTCATTGTACCACTCTGTGGCCTCCTGTTGCTGCCGCCACCTCCACACTGTTATTGTGCCATTCTGTGGCCTACTGATGCTGCCGCCACCTCCAGACTCATTGGGCCACTCTGTGGTTTCTCATGCTGCTTCTACCTCACCACTATGTCATTGTGCCACTCTGTGGACTTCTCAAGCTGTTCTTCCACTCTCCCCACTCCATGACTGGGCCACTATTTTGCCTTTTTGTCCTGGATGACATCTCTATTTAATTGACCCTTCTTCTGATCTGTCAGAAGGAAGGAAAAAAGAGACACACAACAGACCTTGTCTGTTTAGCAGCTGTAAGGCCTGTATGGTCCCATCAGAATTGGCTTATGATTTGGTAGCCAAAAGCAGGAGTGGGTACAAAACACAGAAGACATGCAGATTTTCAATTCACGTGTCATCTCTGTTTTGGGTCTACTCCTGTTTTTTTTTTTTGCATTAGCAATACTGATGGATTATTGAGCAAATGCTGACCGGGTGAAGGCAGATGCTCCACAGACAGGATCTTTTGTGGGTTATTGTTCTGATGGATCAGAGGCAGGGCAAAATAATCAGTGACGTCAACACAAACTTAGTGCTGACACCCTCTCCACTCTGTCGGGGGGGCTCTACTTGTATAAGTGATTAATAGAACAGGTTCTGTAGGCATCTTTGTGGAATCAGCTGACAAGGGTGTAAAAAGAGTGCGCTTCTTCTTGACACTAACATGGACCTGCAAGTCTGAGTTCATACTTGAGTTATTTGATCAGTTTTGGCCCCGTGACTGCACAAATAATGAAGTGTGCAGTGATTCTAATAGCGACGCCTGTCATCTGCATGTCATACTGACTCACAGTGTTTTTCACTACCACAGCACACTCCCTATGCATGTTACTGCAAGGCACAGTGTTCTACACCACTATCAAGGCTCCCTGCAAGCTGGAAATAGACGCTTTTTAACACGATTCGAAAATTTCTGAAAATTCGGCGAACCGGTCGAATCGAATTTTTGAGATATTCGCTCATCTCTAGTGGCTTTAATCTTTATATGGTTTTATGTTTTTGGATTAATTTAATGCTATGCTTGTTTTTTGATGCATGATCCTCAAAATTATATGCTGCATGGTGACATATTAAGAGCAAACTGTACAACTTATTCTCCTGGTACTCATTTGTGGATCTGCTTAAAATCACCGATTTTATGTTTGATTTTATAAGCCAAACTGGAGCTCTTCAAAACAACAGTGTTGTCATTTTGGTAAATCAGTTCGTTCCTCTGGGATAAAATATGGCAGAACTTAAAACCATTTCATTAAAAGTTACTTCATACAGAAATCAAATAATCTGTCCGTATGCTTTTTTATTTTCCTTTTTTCATTACTGACTAAAGTCACTGGTGTGCTATATTAAGAAATCCATATAGTTTGACATATTACAAAGGAGATCCTTTTTTAAATAAGAATTTAAGCTTCCTGCTTGGCTACCATAATGACCCTCTAGACCAACAGTTTTGTGGTCCTTGGCTTTGGCCAGTTCACCCCCCAGCTGGGTCAAGAGAAGAACCCTGCTGGGGGGGGCACACACTGGTCAGAGCGGAAGACCCTGTCTTCTGTATGGATCACAGGCTCAGGGTGGTGGGTGCATTGTGTCTCTGGAGAGTGGGCGAGTTGTAGTATCATAATGTGACTCTGGGGAAAGTTTCTTCCCCTTTGAGTGACACATGGCTGCTCGTGCATGCAGAGTCCAGAGTCCATAAACTGAGTGGTCCGTTAGGTCCAAAAGGTTGGCGACTACTGCTCTGAACCGTCTTCCTAACTATTAAGTAGCTAAGCCACAATGAGCATACAGGATGTATGTCTTTGCATCAACTTTTTCCAGGGCCAGTTTTTATGTTGCATTGAGTTCATTCTAATAGGTTTTTAGACTCCTGTAACTGAAACTTCTTTTTTATTATCCCAGAGTTCCTTCTGCCTGGCTAAAGTTTGATCATTTCATTTCAGTCCTAGAGTTCCTTCTGCCTGGCTAAAGTTTGATCATTTCATTATCCAGGATTTTATATCATTCGTACTGTTCTGCAGGGCTGCTTTTTTGTTATAGGGAATAATGGGTTTCAGTGCTGCAGTTTATACTCCTGCAGGGACTGGATGTTGTGTTGGGTCTGGGTGGGTGAAAGAGCGAATCCGTACTGCAGGTAGGCAATCCCACTATGAGCTGGTACTGATCTCTACTAGTCAGGTCACAAATTCAGTGCTAAAGTGCAAGAAAAATACTGCACAATTTTTCTATTGCTCTGTGATCAGGAGTATAAAGGGTGCAAAAAGCACCTTCAATTGTAACAGGAAGCAACTTTACTATACAGTTGGATTCCATCTTGTTCTACTTTAAAAGGTAGGCCTGAAAGACGTATTTAGAAGCCTAATTTTCGTTTTTTTATCACTATAAAATAAGGAATGAAAATATAATGGGGAATTAACTAACCTGTAAATTGAATGTCATATACAAAATACGTAGTTCATCTGTAATCTCTAGAATTTTAGATTTAATAATAGCTTAGTAGGCACAAATGGCTAAACAAACTGCTTTTTAACAAGATCGGGTTTGGAAATTAATGGATATATGGATATTTATTTTTGTCCAGTAGGACCAGACAAGGTTAATTATCTGCAACTGCCACAATAGGTGATTTACATGGACAGCAGTGATTTAGTTGTACGAAAATATGTACAATGGCCAGATTTATTAAAGTACCCCAAGCCCGTAGAAGATAAACTATCATGAGACTGGGTGGTCCAGTAATTATAGAATGGATCTGGTCCAGAACTGAAAACATTTGCCAGATAAAAGCAAATTACTTCTGAGAAATTAATTCCAGGTTTGCTTGATCATCTAGTCTTAGAGAGCTTTGCAATGTGTGCAAAAAAAAAAGTAAATAATAATGGTATAAGCTTTTATCAAAAAAGTTAGTGGTATCAGGTTTACTAGAAGTATCTGCAATCTAAGTGCCTCCTAGGAAAATATAGCCCTTAGTTTTAACTGTAGGTACCTGTCGGTTGTTAAAATAAAAAAGGTCCAGGTGCTTTTACAGCTTGTTAGGGATCACCCCACTAGTCTAACAGTTCAGTTGGTTGAAACTTTCTTATTGTATTGTATATTTCTTTTAGATTTGCATTTTTTTCTATAGTTTTCACTATTTTTCCCAACTTCATTGCATTTCATTTTTCTGCTGGCTCTTTTACACTTTTATAGATTCCAGAGGCAATCCAGGCAAACAAATGGCAAAAAATATCAAGATGAAAACTTAGATTTCCTAAACTGCTTTATTGATAGTCCCCATATAGTTCACAGATGTAAGAAAAAGGAGATAACTTCATCAAAAGGTTTCTGCTAATCTTTGTGTGCTGCGGAAACAATAAAAGTAACCTGCAAGGCACCTTATAAATTCTTAAAATTATGAGTAATAACCAACATCAAATGTATTCCCTTTGAGAAAATGCAGGGGAGGATATAGAAGGTTGTGTTAAATATTCCAGGGGAATCAGTTAACCACCTGGGCGTTACACTGATGTCTAGATTTCTGTACCAAAAGCGTTACAGGTTTTCATGAATTTTTTTTTTTTAAATTGTAGACCTGTAACTTACTGAAATATGTCCGAATAGGGTTCTAGTAGATATAATGAATATAAAAAATGTTTGAAACACACAATCATGTAAAAAAAAAAAAAATTACTTTTAATAAAATTAAAGGAAAAACACAAAATTCAGCTTAAACAAGAATACATAAATAAATGAAAAATACTGAAAATGCGATAATTCGGTATACTGTATAGTAATTTATTTTTCTAAAACATCTCCCTAGTGTCCGTCACATACCTATAGACAAAACCACATAAATATATTTTCTATTATTTTGTATTGGATTGGATACAGGACTTTGTATTCAATCCAATACAAAATGAGAACAAAATTCAAACTCTCATTATGTATTGGATTGAATACAAATTCCTGTATCCAATCCAATACAAAATACATACTTTGTATTTATTTTTAATTGAAGCTCATTCATTCATTTTGTATTGGATTGAATACAAACTCCTGTATCCAATCCAATACAAAATGAATGAATGAGTTTCAATTTGAATTTCCCGCACACGCGCCGACGTCATCACGCACGCACGCACAAGAAGCCGGCCGGCTGTTTTTTTCCTCCGCCGGACGGCTTCTTGTTTCAAAGATCACCCGGCGCTGGAACGAGAACGACGCTGGATGATCAGCGGGACCAGGTAAGAAACCGGCCGCCATCTTGTGTTCCGCAGGCCGGCCAGCGGAACACAAGATGCCGGCCGGCTTCTTACCTGGTCCCGCTGGTATACGAGAACGCACCCGACGCTGGAAAGGGAGACCGACAGACGACGATCGACGGAGGACGACAGTGGAACACGAACCCGACGCTGGATGAGCACAGGGGGACCGAGATTTTCCCTACATTAAAATCCCCACTTACCTGGGTAAGTGGGGATTTTAATGTACGGAAAATCTCGGGCTTAACGAAAAGAGCAACTTTTTTTAGCCCGTACGAAGGTCAGGCTTAACGGCAAGGAGGTTAAATATATATGTAAAATATTGATTGTTTATATTTTGTTTTTATTATTGTTCAGAGTATAGCTTCATATGTTGGCTAGGGTAAATATGCAAGGAACAAACATCTAAATCCTTAGACTGCACTGTGAGTGAATATTCAAAGATGTGAGAAATATTGGAATATCTTGACATAACGGTTTTCTGTGCAATGTCACATTTTATTAAATATATGTACATTACTAACGCTTACTGTGTTATCATATTAAAATATAAAAATTCAATATGAGTACAAAAATTGCTAGCAGATAGCAAATGACTTTGAATAAATCCATTGCAGGTTTGCTGGATCACCCAGCTTCACTGATAAAAGTGTATCCCCTCTAGCTTTGGAGAGCTTTATTAAATCAGGGCCACTGCCTCATATTCTCATTCATTAACCTGTACACTGTTACTTGAAATAACTATATTGGCCTGCTTTATTAAATCGATTTCTCAAATACTCCAAATCCTTTGCTATTTGTTAGCAAAGGTTTTGAATCCTGGACCAGATCCATTCCAGGTTTGCTGGATCACTGATGAAAGTTTATCTTCTCTTGTAGCCTTTGAGAGCTTTAATAAATCTACATATCTACATATGTGATTGGTGGTATTCTTTTCAATGTTTCACTTCTTAATCAATATTTGTAAACGCTTCAATGTGTAAAGTTTGGGTCCAGACTTGCTTTAAACTGTTTTGCAGTCTGATCCAATGCTAATTTGTTCTTACCACTGTTTTGGTTTAATTCACTTGCCTGCTTTTTTCTTGATTTGCCAGATTCTACATACTTCAGATGTCATTTGTAGTCCAGCCAGGCCTTAGGGTCTTAGTCCGCCTGGAGGAAAACCTACAAGTCCAGTAAAATGCCTTTTGGAAAAGTGATACCCATGAGTAGATCCTTTCAGAGGACAGGGGTCCGCAAGTGCTACAAAGTTTGGGACTGTCACAAGATAGGTTGTTCACCCCAGGACCATTGAGGTTTATTATCTACCAGAGTAGATAAGCATCAGATACATAACTTTCTGATAGTCTGGAAAATTCTTGTGCCCTCCAGACCAGGGGCTGTCTGGAAATTTTGCACCCCTGTCTCTCTTTCTTTGATAAGTATCTAGACTATATAGTTAGACTGAGCCTGTGTGTGTTTATTGCCCCACCCAGAGAGAAAATCTGGGTTAAAAAAAATGTTGTTACCCTTAGAAACCATTTAATGATCATCATGTGGATGAACAGTTCTTTTGTTTCTTTGGATGCAGGTCCTATTCTGCGATTTTGACCTTCGGGGCTTTAGCTTAAATGTTTGATGGCATGTTGATATCCCTGTATGCTTTCTACCGTCATCAAGATCGTACTTATCACTTGCCTCAAGAATGAATTCAGAAAGGCTGTGTGATTGTATTGTTGACACACCAAATATTACTATAGAATATTTGTTGTAAATTTTACAAGGAACAAAATACAGAATGCAATACATGTTCTTTTGGCGACACATCTATCTTACCAGGCATGTCAACTGATAATGTCAGATGACAGGAAAAGGCTAGACAAGCTTTTAGAAGATTACATCTTTCATTAAAATGAATGTCTAGTGATTCTGCATATATTCTTCATTTATTCTGACCAGGACTAAAACTTTACGTGTCCTTTATGGTTCATATAGTACTTGAGTACAGTAGTTTGTCATGTTATTTCCAAATAGCAAGCAGAGCTTCAGTCTCTTTTTTTCACATGATTAACTGTATCCTTATCGGCTTAAGAACACCAAAAGCACAGATGAAGACCTCTGGCATGCCAAATACAACAAACCAAACCAAATATGTAGGGACACGCTAGAGGTCTTCAGCAGTCATTGTGTGGCTACCAGTTATGTTTACAAATGTAAACAACTAACTCTGCTCCTAATGTAAATAGTTAAAACAGCGTTGTGTGTCCAGGCTGGCAAGACTGCTGGGAATTATTGCATTATCATAATCGGCAGAAATATTGCATTATCAAATCGGCAGATGTCAAACTGTTGTCTCTCTCAACTACTGAGGCCACTTCCAGAGTTGTGGTTGAAAATCACTGCTGTTAGCTGCGTCCAGATACCCCTATTCAATACTGTGTAGTTGTTGTGTTAACCATAGTTCATCCTGAACCACACTTAACCTCTGTATCATGTGGTTAAGAGTGGTTAGGAGCTGTTGAGTTTGCAGTTTGTTGTGGTTCAAGTATCATGCAACCATAATACATGGTTCAAGTATCAAGCTGCATTGTACAGGGATCTCGCAACCTCTGAGAGATCCTAAAAGTGTATCCAACCTTTATTATTTTCTAGACATTTTGTATTGCATATCGTTACTACCCCTGAGGAAGCCTTCTGTGAAACGCGTTGGGTATTACTAAGACAATTGTGATCGCACCCTGTATATCCCTTTTATATATAGAATATTCCCCAAGTAAAGTTTTTATTTGTAAGGCAAAAATCCTTTCTCTTGCTTTTCTAACTTCAAATTTGCTGTGATTCAATGTTATCAGAACATTCATGGAACTTTCTCAGTCCTGCCACAGCAGCTACAACTGTTTTCAATCACTTTCCAACTGCTCTGAGCTGGAGTCTAGTCTTTAAATATGTTTGCTGCATTATTTTATTTTTTCAGACCTTCTTTTCTTATTGTTCCACTTTGTCAGCCTGCCAATAACCCTATTCCTGCCTTAGAATGACTCCCTTGTTATATTGTATCTAGTGTTGGTCCGATATCTTACTATTCGATTCGACAGCTATTGGATCGAGAAGTAAGAAATTGTTTGGGTGATCGAATGCCGAGTTTGAACATTATTGAAGTCAATGGTGGGGTAATTTGTGTTCCTTTTATGGACTATTAGGGCTGCAGAGCAATCAGATTGCTACAATACAATACCTCAGCTACAATATATTATAATAACATATAATAATATTTATTGTTCTTAGGTTTCATTATTTGATGAATGACTGAT
Source organism: Pyxicephalus adspersus (assembly GCF_032062135.1). NCBI lineage: Eukaryota > Metazoa > Chordata > Amphibia > Anura > Pyxicephalidae > Pyxicephalus > Pyxicephalus adspersus. The sequence goes on along the minus strand of NC_092868.1, from coordinate 38,846,651 downwards.
GTCTATAGATTGTGACATGATAGTCACATGATGTGACATAGTAATGATTTAGCTGGCACTTCTCACTTGTTCTTAAAAATGCATGGTCTTTGTCATCCAAATCTAGCCCTCAAATTCTATTTAATAGTGTGCAGCTGTAAGAACCTAAATACCATGAAGTATGATGGTCACTAATGGCAGCACCTATACCTATATAACATTTTAACATTCTAAACATTTTTTACCATGGGTTAGGTAAAAAAAATTTTTTTTTTACTTTAATTTAAAACAAAAGCACCATGATGCATCCAAAATCAAGTGTGGCCTGAGGCCTAACTAAAGTACATTTAACTTGCAAAAGCACTGTATCTCATAGACAATTCCTATTTGTATAAAACAAAATGCATGTTTTCACCTTTTTCTATCCTTTGATTCCCCGTTGTGCTTCAGATACCCTACATTACCCTTTCCCATAGATGGGTTATGGGATTTTTCAGGTAAGTTATCTGATGGTGACAGAAGTGGGTCATGCCTGCAGAATATGAATTAGAAAGGGAACTTGTAGACATGATGGGAAGCCCATGTGACAATATAGGAGCACAATTAGGATACAGAGACAGATCGTTGTCTTCCATTATTAGGTAATATCTGAAAAAGGACCTTCTTGGAAGAGTTCCATTTCCAGAAGTACATTAACTGAAAGTATGATCCCTGCATAGTCCTGTTAGTCAGGCAGGCATGCAGTTAGATCCAAGAGCATTCTGGTTACCAATCTTTTCTCTGTCAATATTTTCTAACCAGGTAGATTACAGAAAAAGAGAATGGAAAGCAGGGAAAGTTTAATTATTCACTTAGTTTACCAAACCTAATATGTAGGGTAATATTTTGTGATCATATTTATAGTTAGCCATTTGTTAGCATAATGTTTTAAATGAGGCAGGTATTATTTAATTAACATTACAACAATAAATTATTTAATTATTTTTAAATCAGGAGTGAATTGAAGCAAGTACACTATTGAAAAATGAGTTATACATATAAATTTAAAAAAATATTTACACTGGTTTATCAACTATGCAGCACCCATATATTTATAAAATATCCATATTTTAGTATTCAATATGCAAAATAAAATGGAGAAAATCATTTAATAAAAGTATTTGGACAATATTTGCATTACTTTTTATGTTCTACCTGTGTTTGTGGTTTCTTCCAACGTGCCGAGAAAGGGTAAATGGTTTTCCCCAAAACTTTGTTAGGGATATTAAATGACAATGTTAGGAACATTAGATTGTCGACTTCTCAGGGACAGCTGATGACATGACTATAGTTTTATAATCATGATAGTTATCTGTATGATACATATGCTATATAGTGATGGCTAGATAATTCTAATCGATTCCAACTGGAATTGTATCTATTCTGACTTCAAATCAACTCTGATCCAACATAGTATACATAGTCCATACATAGTTTAGCAATGTAGTCTTGTGAGGACAAATGTGGTGGGTATTTGGCAGAAACCTCTTCTGTTTTACCTGGGAAAGAAATTAAGGGACCAGGATATGAATGTGGTTCATGATAAAACTAGAACTTTACAGCACTTTATTTGGGATTCAGGTCTGGAGTGTATTGCATGGAATGGGTGAGGCATACACTCCAACCCATTCTCAGGCCAGCATTTGGAGATGGTTAAAGTTTTTAAAAAAATACATTTTACATTATAGCATTTTAATAACAATATATTCAGGACTTTGTCAAAACAAATAAATTAAAGGAGACTTATTACCTCATTCATAAAAATTGTTTGACCACCTGGCGCAACTCAAGGCCTAGAATGTTTTTCAACTGTGAGCGCAGAAAGCAGTGTTTCTCAACAAGGTCTCCTCCACAGGTCGCTAGGGATTCCTTGAGCAATTTCTGACTCTCCAGTCAGTTGAAAAGACACCAGTGATCTTTTTAGATATCTACAGGATTTTCGATTGATATTCTTCCCACTGGCAAGCAATGTAAGAGCCAAACTGCCCAATGACCATCCCACCAATATACAAAGGCTTTTCAAAGACCTGAAAGTTATTTCAAGGGTTTCCCAATGTTTAAAGTTTGGGAAACACTAAACACAAACTCTCTGCTAAATGCAGATTGTGCTCTGCTAATGCATGAGAGTGGGTGCTTGGTCATTTATATCTGTGTAAAGCCCACTGCTGATGGGGAGCCTGAACCTGTGCATTCGAAGAAAGCAACTTTTTGATAGGTCAACATTAAGTACATAGTCCTAAGCAGAGCTTTATTTAAAAAAAAAAACTGCTGTGTTTGCCCTGCATAGATAAAGGGCCAATCCATTTATACTCTTCCTGTGTGCTTCTTTAAAAAAAAATAAGGAATTTTACAAGCTGTGCTTTGATTTGCAAAAAGAAACAACTGCAGAGTTTGTCTTGGTCATTAAAGAGTTACAAGAGGCTGCAGAAAGAGCTCACACCCCTAAGATCACCCACAACCTCAGCTGTGTTTAGCAAAAGATTTCTTCTGCAAGTCATGCAAACCACCTCCTCCCCCATCCAGCCGCAGTCCTGCACAGGGGGCGTATCTATGAGTCCCCCGTATGTAGAATGTCCTTAACCTGTATATGTGTATTTGGGATTTTAATAGCACATATATCCACACAATACATTAATATACAAAACATATCATTTATTATTATCAATTTTATTTTTCTTTGTTCAAGGAAAATATTTCCTTTTACAAGGAACAATAACAGGCTAAATAGGCTCTCCATGTACAAACATATTAGCATATAAGTGAGACTGACATGAAAATAATGATTAACATTCACATATTATTTCTGTAAATTTATATCCATTTAAACCAGCCTATGTCAGTCGTTTTGACGCATTTTGTTAAGCCTTCGTCGGGTATATGTTGGGTTCTAACAATAATTTTAATAAACATTTCCATGGCATTGTTATTAATTCATTGCTACTACTTATTCAAGTTTTTAGAACATTAAACTAGGTTATTCCACATACATGTACAGTATTAGATCTGAAATTTGGTTTGGTTTCTAAATGGCATTTAGACAATGTGATGCTCATTTTTAAATGTTACCACACCACATATCTTTCAGGTTTCAGGATGATGAAAATGGGGATCACATTGTTGTTTGATCACCTGCTCTATGGGTAATTTATAATACCTATGACCTATTTTCTAAAACATTCCTATATAAAGGATAAAAATAGCCTTGGGAATCTCCATGACTGTAGTTCTTTAAAAGAAATGCTGGTTAAAGAATTACTGTTTCATCCAAAGCCTAAAAACACTTTCATATTTACCTTTTCTTGGTGGAGAAGGATGGAGGTTATTCCCAGTAGTTTTTGCAGAGCAAAAGTTCCCCTCACACCCTTCTCTTGGGAGTTTATGGTGAGGATGTTAGGATTAGTGTTGGTTGAATAGCTCACTATTCGATTCGGCAGCTATTCCTTCGAATATAGCAAAAAAATTCGGGTGGTCGAACATCGAATTCGAACACCATTAAAGTCAATGGGAGGAAAAATTCAGTTTTTTTTCAGCATTGTGTAGAGCTTCTACAGCCTCCAAACAGATGTAAAAAGATACATTATAAAAGGATACATGAAAAGATACATTGTAAAGAGATACTTTGTAAAAGGATACATAAAAAGATACATTGTAAAAAGATACATTGTAAAAGAAAACATAAAAAGATACATAACACTATTACATACTCCTGGACTTCACATGAAGATTAAAGAGCCCATGTCAAATCTATTTTAGGCTAAAGCTAGGTACACACTTCCAATAATTATTGTTAGAAAATGAACGATTACGACCGATCAACGATTATGCACGATTATACTTGAATAATCATATTGTGCACAATTCTGTACATGCTGTAACAATATGATCATTCAAAAATATTTCCACCAACAGTGTCCACACACTAGATACAATCGTTTGAACGATGCAGGGAGGGACATGTAAAGGAGAAAGTGTACCTCAGAAACATGCACAATCACTGAACGACACGATACTGTACACACTATCGATAGTGAAAGATCGTTGGCCAATCAGATCCACCGTGGCGGTCGTTCATTACCAACGACAATCCTCGTTCGTCTGCGCCCTTGGTGACTTTTTTTTGGCCAATCGGTTGTTCAACGGTCGTTTCTAACGATAATTATTGGACGTGTGTTTGCAGCTTTAGTCTACACGGACTGCATTCCCATGGGCTAATCTACACCAGGACGTTGTTGATGAGAGAAGGGGTGGTTTAACAGTCGGTGGGTTAGGAACAGGTGGCGGACTCTGATGTTCCCCCCAGTCATGTCTGACACCCACAATATCATGAAGACTAATAAGATAAGTCATTTAAGCTGGTACATCAAATCTTTTAATTCAATGGAAACAAGAAGCAGAAGTTATGTTATAGCAATGGACAACAACAATTTTGTATCCATGGAATCAAACTCAAGTTAAAAATCTTGCTGGCCAGCCGAGCTACAAGATCCTGATACCATGAAAAAAACAACAGACTATTAAAGTTAAGCATCCACAATGTAATATGTCTGTTTTACATATTATATTTTGCTTTTCTGTCATGCAGGAAGGATGTATCTCCAAATGCTAAAGTGCTACTTTTCCTGTAACCAATACAGTTGAAGACACCCTGCATATATGGCTATAGGAAGTGTTTTTTCATTAAACACGAATTAATTATTACTCATGGTTTACGTTATTTTAATTTGCAGATGGGTGAAACTTAAGCAAGTGAATACAATAGAATTACTTTATCTGAGTCATTAACCTAAACATCAGAATAGTACAAATACTGTTGCCTTGCCCAGTTTTTGTAAAGCACAGTCATTTCATTATTGTTATTGATAATTGTCACGTAATTGACAATATCTTTTTGTAAGCGCTAGGTGATTGAACTGTATTTACTTTATTTGTTTTTTTATTGTCAGGCAAATGATGAACTGTTTTAAAAACCAATTTGTGGAATCCAAAGGTGAAAGTCACCTGAAATAAATTAGTTATGCCAACACCTTTTTGGTGATTACCGGTAATCCCCCTTATAAGAGGATAAACATTTACAAGTGTCCATGAGGATTCCTGTCTGGCTTGATAATGCCATTCCAGCTTTCTGTTCTTTCTCCAGCTACAGTGACATTTCCTCTAAGCCTGTGTGATAAACAAAAAGTTTACAAGACAAGTTTAAGCTAGGCCTGACTCCAGAGGGCGGTGTAAGAGAAAGGTGCCTTTCTTCATCTTTTGTTATATTTTACTGTTGGTATTTTAATGGTGTACATATTATTACCTATTATTATTTTATGGGAGTTGACATAACAGTTAACTTTCCATGGTTGAAGACCTCATTGAGAACACCAAGACTGGTGTCAGAGATGTGATGAAATTGTGCCCACATGTACAAAAGCTGTAGAGCCATTCATTGAGTTATACGATTTGTATGCATGTGTAAAGCCCAGATAGATGTCAGTTTACGGTTGCAAGGTATGATCTTATTGTGTTTCCAGTAACATATGAACGATCAAGTGCTGTAAACACAGCACCATTCTGTTCTATGAAGAGTGATGGATGAGAGAGCAGCAATCCATTGTGTCCTCCTCCATCAGAAAGCACAGTGGTTGTTTCTGATCAGTCAGGGAGGATTGGTGATTGACATCAATGGGCCACTGTGCACAAGCTAGACTTTTGCCCAAGATGGGCACGGCTGTTTATCTCAAGAAACAATCATCTAACATGTTTAAAAAGCATAAGACACCAACAATGATCAGGAACCAGGGGATAAGATGCAGCCATTGAGGGCTCACAAGAAGCAAAAAGCATTTTTTATCTCTCACTTTGACTGTGAAAACTTTTGATATTTTCCAACAAGAATAGTCAATTACTGGTTATGTTAGCAGTAATAATCAAACATTTGAGATGTATGCCATAAACTAAAAGTTTGTTCTTGTTTTATTGTAAATAGCTCTCACATAACATAACATAACCAAATTTCTGCAGACATTATACACCTGTGACTTTCACATTTTTTTTACCTCCATCACATGTTTTGTATTTAGCCTTTAGACTTTTTAATTACTAATGTGAACATTTTAGCTTCAGGCCAAAATTATTTTTTTCCATAAAGCAAGACTTTGCTTATTCCTCCAGTAACTAATTTCAGTCTATTTTATCCTTTGTCTATTGTAACACGTGTACCATAAATGCTATTGTTAGTGGGGCTAGATGCTACTTTTCTGCTCTGTTATGTAGAACATATAATTATACTTTCTGCTCTATTGCTTTTTGTAAATTTACATCCTGCTGGGGCAATACCATTTCTGCATAATCGAAACTTTTGACTTTTTAGTGTTTTTAAGCAAGTATTTGAAATAGCAAAGTGAACAGGAAAATTAATTCCTTCTTTTAACAAACACACCCTGTCCAAAGTGATTCTGGTTACCATATGGCTTTGCAAATGGCCTACCTCTAAAGTAGACTTCCAAGGTCAAAGCTGCAAATGAGATGAAAGCTAAACTATATCATCTGCATAACCAGCATGGGAGCTACATTTCTTCATTCTCCTACTGCCCACATTTTATGTAAAAATACACATACTGGCCCTTGCCAAAGGAGAAGCCAATGGAGAATGACCTCAAATATAATGTTTATACCAGTTTTTTTCTTTTTTTCTCACTTCCATGTATGTGTGCATCCCTGGACATTTTCCAAGACCAACTGGGTGACCAGTTAGTGATCAGTGGGAATGAAGGGTTGTGTCACGGATAACAGGGAGGGGAGGGAAACAGAACGGTAACACCCGGGACTAGGCCTCCAATGGCTAAGGAAAAGGGAATGGTCACCCCTAACCTAGCCCTAACTCCTAACAGTATGAATATCCCCTGATGGTGGGAATACTCATACACAGGAACCTAGGCCCTAGTAGCCCTGCATAGCCCCAGGAGTAGTGACTGGCTTGAGACTACTGGTTCCTTCCCTAATGAAAGAACCAGTGTCTCCCTGAGGCCTAGTAACAACCAAAGAACAACAAAACACCCAAAAGTAATTCAACTTAGGCCACACCAAATGGAGGAGCAGTAATGACCACCAGCTGCAGCTGATACAAGGGGTGTGGCCATTACAAACAACAACAAAGAGACTGTCAGATAAATTCACGTGCAGCTCGTCTCACAGATCCTCTAACTTCAGACACGGAAGGGACCATGACAGTACCCCCCCTTCTACGGGTGGCCTCTGGACACCCAGGACCGACCTTATCTGGATTAGCCCTGTGGAAACCTTTCACTAGATGACTAGCATTAACGTATGTCGCTGGAACCCATATTCTCTCCTCCGGACCATACCCCTTCCAGTGAACAAGATACTGGAGAGATCTGCGGAGGGTTCAGGAGTCCAGTATCCTGGCAATCTGAAATTCTAGATTACCGTCCACCATGACAGGAGGGGGAGGCAAGGAAGATGGTTCCAAAGGTTCAACATATCGTTTCATCAGTGATTTGTGGAACACGTTATGAGTCTTTAAAGCCTGTGGAAGTTCGAGACCAAAAGCAACCGGGTTAATAATGGCAGAGATCTTATATGGACCAATAAACCTTGGACCCAACTTCCAAGAAGGTACTTTCAACTTAATATTTCTTGTGGACAGCCACACAGAATCACCCACTCTTAGATCCGGACCACTCATACGTCTCTTGTCAGCCATACGTTTATACTTGTTGCCTATCTTTTTTAAATTATTTGGAATTTTTCGCCAAATAGATGACAAAGAAGATGAAAATCTTTCCTCTTCAGGAATGCCTAAAGTCTCAGTACCAGAAAATGTGCCAAATTGCCGATAGAACACATATGCCCCAAAAAACGGCGACTTATCAGTGGACTCCTGCCTACGGTTATTTATGGCAAACTCGGCCAAAGACAAAAATGAAGACCACTCCTCCTGATTCTCTGAGACAAAATATCCCAAATAAGTCTCCAGGTTCTGGTTAATGCGTTCAGTCTGTCCATTCGACTGAGGATGTAAGGCCGAAGAGAAGGACAATTGCATCCCCAGACGAGTGCAGAATGCCTTCCAAAACCTGGAAACAAATTGAGTCCCCCTATCAGACACCACATCCGTGGGAATACCGTGTAGCTTCACGATGTTATCGACAAACTTTTGTGCGAGGGTTTTAGCATTAGGTAGCCTTGCCAATGCAATAAAGTGTGACATCTTACTGAAGCGATCAACAATCACCATAATCATGGTTTTTCCTGAGGAATTCGGCAAATCAGTTATAAAATCCATGGATAAATGAGTCCAAGGTCAGGATGGGATTGACAATGGAAGTAGGGATCCATTGTCAATCCCATCCTAAGGCCGAGTATGTGTCACCTTAGCACGAGCACAAGTACTACATGCTGACACATAGCCCTCAACATATTTACGCAACCCCGGCCACCAGAATCTACGAGAGATGGGATCGACCGTGGATCTGTTCCCAGGGTGTCCTGTAAGGACTGTACAGTGGTGTTTCTCGAACACCTTGTGTCGTTATTCGTAAGGAACAAACAACTTCCCTGAAGGGCAAAAATCCGGCGCATCTCCCTGGGCCTCCAATACCTCTGCCTTTTAATATCAGGATAGAGGGCGGATATTACTACCCCCTCAGACAATATCGGACCCCGATCTTCCGAATCACCCCCCCCCAGAAAAGCCTTGACGTTTTTAACCCCAGGGCGATAGGTGACGATGAAATTGAACCTGGTAAAAAACAATGACCATCTGGCCTGTCTTGGGTTCAGACGTTTAGCCGATTCCAAATTTACCAGATTTTTGTGATCGGTAATTACCGTAATAGGATGAATCGCTCCTTCCAACCAATGACGCCATTCCTCAAAAGCCAACTTAATGGCCAGCAACTCTCTATTACCTACATCAAAATTTTTCTCCACATTAGGGAGTTTTTTAAAGAAGAAAGCACATGGGCGCCATTTACTAGGTGAAGGACCCTGCGGTAAGACTGTTCCTACTCTTACTTCAGATGCGTCAACTTCCACAATAAATGGTTGTGACACATCTGGTTGCACCAGTAAAGGGGCAGAAGCGAAACACTCTTTAACAGCTGAAAAGGCTTGTTATGCCACATCTGACCAGACAAATCTCAGCCTTTCCTCGTCATGTCTGTTAAAGGTTTAACCACAGTCGAGTAATTCAAAATAAATTTACGGTAGTAATTGGTGAACCCCAAAAATCGCATAAGTGCTTCAGATTTTCGGGTCGATCCCAGTCCAACACCGCACGGACCCCAGTCCAACACTTTTTCAGGATCCATACGAAAACCTGAAGATGAGATTAAGTAACCCAGGAACTGCACCTCCGGAACTGCAAAAACACATTTCTCCATCTTCGCATACAATTTATTCTCTCTAAGGATCTGTAACACTTGCTTCACGTGATCCTGATGAGTCACCATGTCTTGAGAATAAATTAGTATATCATCCAGATACACCACAACAAACTCGCCCACCAGATGATGAAAGATGTCATTAATGAAATGTTGAAAAACCGCAGGAGCATTGGTTAACCCAAAAGGCATGACCATATTCTCAAAATGACCCTCAGGGGTATTGAAGGCCATCTTCCATTCATCCCCTTCTTTGATTCTTACCAGATTATACGCCCCTCTCAAATCCAATTTAGAGAACACCTTGGCGCCGACAATCTGATTGAAAAAAATTGGAATTAAAGGAAGGGGGTAAGGGTCATGGACAGTAATACAGTTAAGCTCCTGGAAGTCCAAACTGGGCCTAAGAGTTCCTTTTTCTTAAGAAAGAAAAACCCGGCGGCTACTGGTGATTTGGATGGTCTAACATGACCTTTAGCCAAACTCTCGGCGATATATTCTCGCATGGCCGCTCTTTTGGGTTTGGAAAGATTATACAACCGAGACTTGGGCAACTTAGCTCCGGGAATAAGGTTGATGGGACAATCATATTCCCGATGTGGAGGTAACTCCTGGTCTCCACTTTCAGAGAATACATCAGCAAACTCAGAAATAAACAAAGGTACAACCTTAGTGGTTACAACAGAAAGCGAAGTGTTAAGACAGTTGTCTATGCAATAATCACTCCAATCAAGAATCTGTCCCGTTTGCCAATCGATAGTAGGATTATGTTTGCTTAACCATGGTAAACCTAGCACCAACGGAGCAGGCAGACCCTCCAACACAAAGCACGAGATGGATTCTTGATGAAAATCACCCACTTTTAAACGAATGTCCTGCACCATTTGTGACAAACATTTCTGCGTGAGTGGAGCGGAATCAATTGCAAACACCGAGATATTTTTGTCTAATGCACAAGTTGTTAACCCATGCATACGGATGAACCGACCATCGATTAAGTTAACCTCCCTAACGGTTATCCCGAGTGTGACTCGGGGTGGCTTTTAAATGCAAAAAGCGGTAACCCCGAGTCACACTCGGGGTAACTTTAAGAGCCCCCCTTACCTTTTCCCCACGCTCCAGCAGCGATCGGATGGTCCTCTTGTGAAGCCCTGTGTGGTCATTATAAACAACAACACAGAAACAAGTAAAAACAAAGAGACTGTCAGATAAACTCACGTGCAGCTTGTCTCACAGATCCTCTAACTTCAGTCACGGAAGGGACTGTGACAGGTTGCTCCAGATCTTGATACTACGGGGCAGCACTGTAGCAGTGCCTAAAATGTATGAATGTCGACATTATAAGTCATAAGTCGTAAATGCATAAGTCATTTTTTTGCAAGAACATTCAATGACCGTTAAAAGCCTGCTGAATTGAATCGATTTTTCTAGTATCATTTACTAAAACATAAAACTGGTTTGTTCCTTGTATAAAACAACCACAAAGTCATGCTAAGTTGACCTACAAAATTCGTGTTTCTAACTGACTACAACCAGAAATGTTTCCTTTCAAAGCCTGCAGGCCAGTTTGCATGTGTGTGCACATTTAAGTAAACAGCAACATTTTTTAAACTACGGTCTAGATCAGTGTTTCTTAACCAGGGTTATTTCAGAGATATTTATAGGTTCTTTGAGCCATGAAGAGTTTGTTACACTGTCAGTGTCAGTTTCACTGACACCAAGACATCAGTGGTCTTTTTGGCTATCTGAAAAAGTAGTTTGCCTTCCTACTGACCAGCAATGTAATTCTTGCTACCACACTAATGTACGGTGAGCTGTGGATATAGTAATTAAAATAGGGGTTACCTGAATACCAGAAAGATATTTTAAGGGTTCTCACATGTTAAAAAAAAAACAAAAAGCACTGGCGCTTTTTGGCCTTGTCTATATGGCTAGTGTATCCAGCATTAAAAGGCTTCATTTAAAATACTATGTTTAAACACTTTTTACCCAACAGAAACCCTTGAAATAATTTTAGTTCTTGGAGAACCCCCACTGAAACAAATTTATTGGGATCAGTGTGAAAAATGCTCCTACCATGGGGGTCAGTGTCTCACAATAAAATAATAGTCAGGTTGCTACCCTTACAGACAGTTAGAACAATCACTGGTGTCTTGTAGCTGGCTCTGCCAATGTCCCTGGGACTGTTCAGGCACCATAGAATGAGAGGTCAGTCAATGACAGCTCAAGGAACTGCTAGCAATCTCTGGAGGAACCTTGGGTTGAGAATGTCTGCACTAAAGGGTTTTGAGGTATCAAAAGAGAATGCAGACATAAGCATTTTGTGATTTCAGAGGTGTCTAAGTATTTAATGGAAACTACGCATTAAAAATGTGATAAAGCAGGTTGTGTATTTCAGGAAAGGACAGGTAAAATCCCTTCAGCAATAAAACATACTTACCTTCCTTTTCTCATATTTTTCTCAAATGTACACTGGCTGTGTGTTATTTCCTGGTAGAAACACATGAGCTCTTAAAAATGTAAAACACAATAAAATTGAACTGATTAACTCATAATAGAATGAAGTAAATTGCCCTTGATTTAATGCACAATAAACCCAATTAAAAAGCCTCAAATACCTACCATTGATAATAGACTACCATCCTTTTTTATTATAAACATTTTTATTGTTTTAAATATTTTCATATACAACCAAATTTACAATTAATTTCTGTGCAAACAATGTTACCCACTCTTTTAAATGGTGAATCAATAGACAAATATCCTATTCTTTAATTTGACAAGATAGAGATTGAAACCACCACACCTTTTTATGCTTCAAAAGATTAATTGTAGCTTGGATTCATTCACACCATCAAGCATAGGCAGAACACCTTTTGCCATACATTCCCTATGCTAACACACTTTACCTTCACAGGAACGTCTTCACAGGTGTTATGTAATATGGGAATTATTTATACCATACGTACAAACATTTTATAAATAAAGAATAGTTTAACTGGTTTTTACAAGGTAAGTTTACTGTGCCTGGAATTGAGCTAAGTCTAAAGGGTTAACTTGTATTCTGATATTAATTAAAGTTGATAGACTGTAATTAACAATAGATGTGTGTCAGATCTTAAGAGGTGGATGCCCAAAACTGTTTTCTTTTTGCATTCATGCACCCTGCTATTTGGCAGGATTTGGAACATGGTGTATTGTTGATTATTTTACAATTAAGAATTAGGAGTGCTGTATTTTTGCATTTGTTCTCCATATTGTGGACTGTTCACTATTCTTTTCTAACTGTGACAACTAGCTACCACTAACCTGCCATTTTCCCTTATAATAATTTATTTTCACAATGGTACTTCTACAAATCCAGAAGGGGGCTTTAAAAGAGGATGAGGAATTTGGGTATGAGAATGGAATACATTTTTATTTTTACTCTGACTTGTGTGTTTCTTAGTCCTGACCCCTGCGTCCTGCTGGACACATGCTCCTAAGGTCTTGTACCGATTACCTAAAGCATACTGTGTGAGTACAAGAACATTGGATGGGTTCTGTGCAGCAGGTCTTTGACATTCCCACCAAGCCCGTACAACCTGCCATTAAAAGTTCCTACCCAATACTATTTGTTGTGGTCCATTGAAAATATGGAAGATGCCTAATTTGTAATTCAATCTACTGTGTGAAATAAATAGGATGCCTAATTCAACACGGCAGCCTGCACGGATATGAATGGGCCCTAAGTAAATGTGTGTATGTGTTTAAACCTAGAGACCATCTGAAAGAATGAACATTATGGCGATGTAACATTCAATCAGCTTTTCTCTTTCTTGAAACATGCAGCTTTTGGGACCAGAGACATTTGCTGTTTATTGTTATACATATATTAGTTATATATTGTATCACACCAGAATACACCTTTGTGTAAAAAATAAATAGATAGGAACCATTATTATGCTAAAAATAATAATTCCTAATAATACTCATAATTTGAAATAATTCATTGTATATCTAAATGGGTGGACTACAAAATAGCAACCTCACCCGTCTGTGATTTACAAAAAGCCAAAGTTCCAAAGTAAACACAGCCTAATATCCTCATCTGCTGGTAGTTTTACAGTACAACACCTGTATTAGTTCAAATTAAAATGTACCATGTCCTGAATAAGGAAAATTTCTAAGAATGATTCAAAGGTGTATCTAATCTACTTGGATCTAATGCCTTTCCTATAGATGCAAACATATGCCCCAACACAATGAAATTATTTTCAGTAATTGCCAATAAAATAAAAAAGTAATGGTAACGGGCAGGAAAAAAATGTTTGCAGCAAAATTTAGGTATAAATAACTGTTAAATATATTAATAATAATACACATAGTGTGCCATGTCAAAACATGAGGATAATAGAAATGTATTATTAAAAAAACCCACAAGATTTAAACTAGCCAAGTACAGCATATCATCGGGAAAAGTATGCTTTACTGGAAATACCAATACAGGGGCCTAAATTGTAGTAATATGGTCCTTTACACAGAGGGAGCGTGACAATAAGTGGGAGATTCTGACAATATATAGGACACAAATAATCAATCTTATACAATACACTGGCAACATAAAAAATTACAAGGTTTAAAAAAGGGCAATTGTGACAATATTTGGAAATGTAAATTGTGTTAAGATACAGTCAACAAATAATACCATGACATATAAATAGTGACAATGTGACAGGGGGCATCTAGAGAAACAGACAGGGGCATTCACTGTACTGTGTCCAATGGGCTGAGTGCCATACCAACCAACATAGATATGTGCGTCTGCAGAAAATGTTCTGGGGGTTGCCAAGATTTAGTACACCATGGCATGTTGGAACAATTTAAATGACACTGGCTAGCTTTCTTTGAGGAGGCGAGGTGGAAGGCTTTAGCTACACAATCACTACTAAGTGCAAGTGAAAGTGATGCTTCATATGTATACACCCATGTGTGAACTTAAAAAACAAAAGTTGCTGCAGTAAAATCAATAATGTTTGGGCTATTATCTGGAAAAGTTGGGTATCATAGCTTGGCACCGTTGATGGATTATGCAGTATAGTCCTGTATTATTGGTATCTATCTTCTCAACTCATCTTTAATAATGTATGGTCCATTTGGAGTGGTTTACCAAAAAAAAGTCAGTTTGATGAAAAGTTGTAACAAAAACAATGCAATCACAATAGTTACACCATTTTAGCTTGGCCAAGCAAGATGGGAAAAGATCTTGAACCCAGAAGACGACCGGGTGAAGATGTCAGCCCAGGCTAAAGCAAGGAAAGGTGAGTTTAGTTTTGCTTTAGAAAGTAAAAGTGCTGAATAAAACCTCAATGCAAGGTCAGGTAGAACACGAAGTTAGTAAGTCATAAAATACTCAAAAAAACTTGGAAGGAATAAAAAAAAGGAAATTTGACATGCAAAGCCTACTAGCTAGTGCAACTTCTGAAATCTGTTCTAACCCGCCCAAATAATAATGGTCCTTACTTCAAATATGATAAAAACATTTACAGCTTCAGTTGCTACTCTGGTCAAAAATAACTAGAAAAGAATAAGTGGAAAATGACAAATTTTCTGCGGGCTCTGCTCAAATGCACACACCAGCATCTTCTGCTAATGTTTTTGCAAGAACGCACAACACATTTTCTTGACATTCATTCTGATGTTATTCTCTAAAAGTTCTGCTAATGGCAAAAGCATAGCAATTTAATTTTGAAATTTGTCCCACTTCTTTAAAATATTCATATAGCTAGGAACCATTTGTACCCCAGAAAGAACCTTCGGAATGTGTCAATAATGCATAAGATTGTCATGACATTTATTTAGACAGGTAAAAAAGAAAAAAAAATGAAAGGTAAAAATGTAACAATCTATATATAAAAAATTGTATGTATGTATGTATGTTCCACCATCACTCAGAAACGCATCCACACATTTCAACCAAAATTGCTAGAAATATTCACAGATTCATGTGAGTGCACCACTGATCTTTCTACAGCGCTGTACTATATATCAGATGTGTATCTGGTGATCACTAGGAAACTCATGGAGACATTTAAACCAAATATGGTAGACATATGACTCGTGTGACTTGTGAGTGCATCGCTGATATCTGTACAGCACTGTGCTAAATGTCAGAGCTAAATTTGGATGTATGTATGTATGTATGTATGTATGTGCTAGATATAAACATGTGTGTATGTGATTACTAGGAAACGCATGGAGACATTTCAACCAAACTTGCTATGTTCCACCATCACTCAGAAACTCACCAAACCTGCTAGACATACGACTCATGTGAGTGCACTGCTGATCTTTGTACATCGCTGTGGTTTATGTAAGGGGTATATTTGCATGGATGTATGTATGTGTGTATGTATTGCTCAGTAACAGTGTGCATTTTTACATACTTTTTTTGGACTCTTTTACAAATTTCTGTCCTGTAAAAATTCCTTTGAGAAAACGTAAGATAATTGGCAATAATGAGTGCAATCAAAGGCAAAAAAAATTAAACAGCACCTTAGACAAGAAAATCCTAAGGACAGGAATTGAAGACTTGCCACGGTGTGCAAGAGAGCTACTACATCTAGAGCTTCAGAGACAGTACAACAGTATAAGACCTGACTACAGAATAACAGAGATAGAACTACTACATCTAGAGCTTCAGGGACAGTACAACAGCATGAGGCCCAACTACAGGATAATAGAGATAGAGCTACTACATCCAGAGCTTCAGAGACAGTACAACAGCATGAGGTCCGACTACAGCATAACAGAGATAGAGCTACTACATCCAGAGCCTACATCCAGAGCTTCAGAGACAGTACAACAGCATGAGGTCCGACTACAGCATAACAGAGATAGAGCTACTACATCCAGAGCTTCAGAGACAGTAAAACAACATGAGACATGACTACAGGATAACAGAGATAGAGCTACTACATCTAGAGCTTCAGGAACAGTACAACAGCGTGAGACCCGACTACAGGAAATGAGAGAAAGAGCTACTACATCTAGAGCTTCACAGACAGTACAACAGCATGAGGGCCGACTACAGGATAACAGAGATAGAGCTACTACACCTAGAGCTTCAGAGACAGTATAACAGCGTGACACCCTACTACAGAAATGAGAGAAAGAGCTACTACATCTAGAGCTTCAGGGACAGTAGAAACAGCATGAGGCCGGACTACAGGATAAGAGAAATAGAGCTACTACATCTAGAGCTTCAGAGACAGTAAAACAGCATGAGGCACTACTACAGAGCTACAACATAGCTACAAAAGAATTTTTTGTTTCATTGCTTTTAGTTCATGGTTACAGAACCAACATTTCAATTTAAAGAGGTTTAGCTCTAGTAGAGGAGGGTCCATGAGAATAATTACTTGTTTTCATGGAACTTGAAACTTTTTTTGGTATTTACAAGATTTCTTTTTGATTGTTGCAGATTCTCTCTTTTTTACCTAATGTCTAAATAAATTATATACTGATATGTCCCCAAAGGCCATTTCGGACCCAGTTGATCCACAGCCGCTGTCTCAACCACAGACAAACCACTCCAAGTCAACTGAATAGGAATGGTTGAGACCCTTTATTGTGCATTGGTGCAAATGACTATGGTGCATTTTGCAAAAGCAAAATGTTGCTTTGGCTGGTTCATTTGTGATCTAGAGATCTGGAATACGGCTTCAGCCATGTGAAGATATTCTTTCCCTTGGTGAAGATTGCTGTTGTTGGTCTAGCAAACTTGTGGCTCAAAGAAAGAGACTGTAAAAATGTGATAGTTAAAAAACGCTACTCAAAAGGCTAAAACAAAGGGCTCAGAAGATGTTAAAAACTCATTATTCTGCAATCACAACTGATGTTGCAATAACTGTGGAGTACAAAACACGAGTCCTGAAACCCTGGGGGAAAGGAAGGCCTCCATGAAGTGGTAATAATAGAGAAGTGTATGGAAATGCTCCCTCTTTGCATGCCTGAGGAGTCTGAAACTTACATCACATATCTCAGGAGACTGACCACTCATATGCAATCTTTACCACTGTGGCGGTAAAGAGCAAATATGTGGGGAATCCCCTTTAAAATGGTTATCTACCCTTTTAGAGAAAGTAAAAATGTTGTTGATCTGTCTGCTTTAAGACAGAATACATTCTACGGATACATTTGTTTAGTATCATAATTCATTTACCAATTTACCACTCACTATATGTGATGGCATTTAGTAGAGACGGAAGTCAGGGACAAACAATGCTTCAGATGATTTGGATGAACACAGTCATTTTCTACATATGCAAAGATGTCTATAATGCAAAATAAAGGTGAAGCTAAGATTGGTTCTAAAGTATTAGGAACGCAGAATTTGGGTTGGTAATGTTTGCAGGAAATATATTACCCTCGACAATATAATAATTTATTAAAATAGATGTACCCAAACCAGGAGGATGTGGTTGGTCTCCAACTCTTTGTATCATACTTTATCTGGGATAAAATAGGTACAAAATGTAACTGGTACACTTGCTACAGATCACAAGGTAGGATTGTGTACAAATACATAAACAAACATCCTGCCCAACTAAAAGAATAATTGCTAAGAATATAAATAATCATGCAGAGCCACCTGTAAGGAAGCATTGAAGAGTTGTGATTGAGAAAATGTTATCTTGAAATTTGAAATGGAGAACAAACTTTAAAGCATAACACTTTATCCAGGCCAGGAAGAGTTGGAGTTCAGATAGTAGGTGAGTCTTTTATAGACAAAGCATTTAAGCAGGTTAGAAACATGTGGGAGAGGGGAGATAGGACAGTAGCTAGAAGGTAGGGAGGGATTTAGGGAGGATTTATTCAGAATTGGGAGAACAATGGCATGTTTGAAGGCAGAGGAGTTGAGCAGTTCAGTGGAAAGGGAGAGAGTGAACAGTGCAGTGAGTACAGGGACCAGATTTGGCACGGAATAGATCAGAAAGGATCAGGTTAAGTGGTCAGGTGGTGGATGGAGATGATCAGAGAAGAGAGGAAACCGCATCTAGACCACGGGGGCTGAAGGGGATTAAGGAGGATTTACAGGTGGATGGAGTTGAAGTGGTAAGGCAAGTTTAAACAAAGATTTTTTACTGTTTGTTTCAAGGAGTTGAAGGGAGAGCAGGCTTTAGGAAGGAGAGCGAGTTGTATCAAAAAAAAAAAAAAATCCCAGCATCTGAGTGAAAAGCAATGTAATCATTTTTACAATAAGTAAACACATTAGATTTTATTTTTAATAATTTCTTTCCCATGGAATACTAAAAAAATTATTGACATCTTTCCAGACAAAAATACATACAGAATGGTCTTTTGTTTTTCTACCTTTCCTGGCTCTTGGCTAGAGATTAAAAACAAAAACTGAAGATAGCTGCAACAGAGTGCTAAATACAGGAAAAAGATCCAAGATGATCTTATTAGACATCTCCAGTAGATGGCACTGCTATGCAGCTATTTCCAGCGTTGTAGAGCAAATGTTCCAAATAGCCACTAGAGGTCTCTGCAGTACATTATGTTTGACACTAGGAAAATTTCTGAAATGTCCATATTGATACATGCTGTTATTTCTTTGAAAAAAAATGTATTCCACTTGATTTGAAAATATACAAAATTGTGTTAATTTCTCTACTAATCTTGTCATATTTTGATTAAGATAAATTTAAAATATGATCTGTTTTAAGGTAGTCAACCAGTTTACAAAAATCTTTTACTTAAAAAAAGGCATTACATTAGCCTACATCTGTCAAAATCAGCTAACAAATATGCACAGTGCAGGTCAAAAGAAAGGTTTTCCTCGAAGGGTTGTATAGAATGGCATCACATCAAACCATGGAATGTATTTGAATAAAAAGGGATTGGTAGAATGTATGGAGGATGGATGGAGGGAGGTTGGGGGGGGGGGGGCTAGGTGGCCACAATAACTTTCAACATGTGCAGAGGCCAATATTTTTAATGTTGTAGAATATATGCAAGCATCTCATCAATTCCTATTGCAGAAGCTTTTATCTCTACCAAGACAGTGTATGAGCTGTTGCAGAAGCAGGAAATTACTTTCACATGTTCCATATCTATGTCATTCCATCACACCAAACAAAACATGCTGTATATTAACAATAACATTAGTAATTGTAGAAATTAAGTGATGCCCTACATTATCATATCATATGGGTGCATTTAACTGCAGTCCAAAATAGGGAACACATTGAATACACTTGTAATAGTATTTTTCCTAGAGCGTTTATAAACCAATTCATTACTCTTGCAATTTTTGCAGTCACACAGCAGTGACAGAAGCTGAGGAAACCGAACTTTTTAGGACATGTTCAGTGCTAAAAACAGGCCCCATGTATGCCGTATTCACTCCAACCTCCACATAGACTAGAATACTTCAGCTCTTCATAGTATCACTTCTTTCAGATAGAAGCCCTTTGGGTTACTCCAAGTATTCCCTTGATGTCATTTATATTCAAAGTTAACTTTAGAATTTCTTAAGGTCCTTTTAGGTTCCCTACTGACAGAAAGGCGCCTGATAGAATGAAAAAAATTGATGTATCCCAAGTTGATAAAAATGTGAGCTGATATCTCAGGCTGTACGTACAAAAGGTGCCTGCCTGTTAGTTTCAATTAGAATGTTCACAATTGTTAGATAGAAATCTAAAGAGGAAATGGATGTAATGCCATCTGGGAACTTTTCAGTTATAGTTTAGAACCAAATTATTGATGGTTCAGTGATTCAGTTTGGAAGTTTCTGACAATTACAGACATAAGAAATATGATAGAAAGATATACATGGGAAGCTTGTCTGTGGGTGGGCTACAACTAGGGAAAACATCAGAAATTTCTGGGCCCCAAAATATGTACATTTTCTGGGCCCCCATCCTATATGTACAGTTCAGGCTAATGGTGGTCATATAGTTCCAATTGGAGTTGACATTGACTCAGATCTGAACTATTCGGACCTTGGATCAGAACTTGGAATTTGATGAATCTGAATTTTAATTTGACTTTGCAATAGTAATACTGACAGGTACAGTAGGGCTCAGCCAATCTTGCAGTCAGAGTTTGACACATTTTGAAGGCTGTGGATGATAAGCTGAGCCATACTGTATCTGTAAATGACTTGTAAAGTATGGATCATTAAAAATTAAAAAATCTGTAATGTCAGATTTATTGACCACTTTGGCCAGATTTCACTCAGGTCAGATGTTTTTTGTTCTGAGCACCTCAACTTCCTTCATTACAAAAGCTGAAGGTCTAGGCTAACCAACAAAAGGAGCTTGGTGCGATGGTTGGGTTTGGTATAGGCAGCAAGGAAGCCAGGTGCAAGTGGAGAGTCTGGATTAGCAAGAAAAGGAGACAAAAGCAAATGGAGGGTCAGATTTCACTTGCACCTAGCTGGCTAACTGGACCTCCCACTTCCACCAGGCTAGCCCAGACTCAGCACTTGCACCTGGCACCTGAGAGGCAGGTACTGTGTGTCAGCTTTGGGCCAAATAGCAAGGAGCCAAGTGCAAAGGAAGGCTAAGCTGGTAGGTCCTGTGAGTAGAAGTCCTGTGAGTGCAGTATGACATTGCATCCAGTCAAAGTTAATAAGGATTCATTATACAAGATTCAGGGATAAACTGTATTAAATAGGTCCAAAGAGCCACTGGTCAATCAGATCTTGCCACCTCTAGTGCTAAAATCCCAATGCGCTGCCTAATCTTAACCCCAAACCCCCTTCTTGATGGCTAACCTACTCCCCCCCCCCCCCCCCCCACACACACACCACTGCCTAACCTTAACCTTCCTACCCAGTGTATAACTTTAACTTTCTTCTTTAAGTCTCTATCTTTCGAGGGAGCAAAATATGATGGGTAGAAAAATGTGATAGAACGCCATTAATAGTAGTAGTAGAGAGGGCAGTACTGTTGTACTGTTGGTACACAATACGTAAAAATACAAATCACACATCCTTCTACCACCAGGTCCAACACAACCAAACAGCCAGCCACCTTAATCTCTTCCCACATACTTGATCTCTTCTAGCTGCTTGCTGGAGGCAACTAGTAGGAACTTTTCGAACTACAGTGTTCACCGAGAAATTTTTTCAGCTGGTGGGTGGGGGGCTGTAGTTGGGTGGTCAAAAAGGAAACAGGGCAACACACAACAGTCCAGTAGCCCCTTTAATTATTTGAGATTTCTAGTACCCCCTACCCATTTCATTGTTTTAGTTTTTTAATGCCCTTCCACTTAGTACATATCCCCTGTCCATTGAAGTTTAATTATTCCCAGTGCCCATGTATTGTGACCCCACTTTGTAGTGTCCCATGTTTGGTAGAGTGTGATTACTTCTAGGGGTTGTAACAGCTGGCCAAAGAAATCATAGGGTTTCATTCAGGATGATAGGTACATTTGCCCCAGATACAGGTTGTACGCGTATTTTTCTGTTTAGTCAAACAGTTTTCCTTTTGACCTGAAGGTGGGGCTAAAGTACCAGGCTGAATGACAATGAGCTTCTTAGCCAGGTGGGGGAGCTAAAGAGGCCTGGGTATGATCAGGTGTATTTATCTCAGCTGAGACCCATCCTAGAAATTAGGCTGTGGATATTATTTCCCAGCCTGCCTATTCCTGTGTCTCTGTTGGTTGGTGAGCTGGGAGGAGGTTCAAGGTGAACTGTGAGTAAAGACAGACTGTTGGGAAAGCTGTATGGTTAGAGTCCTGCACTTCACTAGGTTAGGCAGGATTGTTAGTAAAGGGAACTAACAGTTAGTTAGTGGCCAAAAACCCTTGATGCACTTTTTACCTGCTGGCCCTGTTTCCTGTTGCTGCAGGCGATTTTACAGGGTTTAATAGTGTAATCGATGTAATGTAATATTTCAAGCTTGGTTCACTGGCATTTATTGCTCCTGAGTGCTCACTAGCAACCGCCAAGAGTGGTAACTAGGGATGAGCGAGCGAGATTATTACGTTTGATCTTGCGGCGAATCAGGATGTTCTCACTTACCGAGCATTTAAGCAGGAACAGCCTTGTGATTTGCCATGAGATCGTGTTCTCGCTTAACAAACAAGGGGAAATGCAGGGGGCGGGAACGCCCACTATTTCTGGCGGTAATGGCGGGGCTGGGAGTGAATCATTTGCTCCCAGGGTGCACAGCAAGGCCCAGCAACACCAATCAGCAGAGGTCTAAGAATAAGTATATATACAGAGAAGGAGCGAGGGGATTAGTCATTACATCTTGTGTTCTGTGTCAGAGAAAGAAGCGGGGAGAAAAGTGAATAGTGACAGGGACAGGTTAGAAGCCTTCTGTATATCTAGAAATATACAGATTGTGCAGTTTTTCTTGCTATTTATCTAAAAAGGCAAAATCATTTCTGTGCTACTCTACAATTAAAGATATTTCAATCTGATACCTCTTGCAATCTATCAGGCAGGTTAGGAGCTTTCTGTATATCTTGAAATATACAGTTTGTGCAGTTAAAGTTGCTATCTCTTGTTTTTTCTCAAAACATTTCTGTCCTACTGAACAAAAAACACATATTTCAGTCTGATAGCTCTTGCAAGCTATCCAAAAAGCCATAAAAATGTCATTATTTTTCTCAAAAAAAATACAGATATTTAACTGTGATAGCACTTGCTATATATCCACAAAGCCAGAAAGGTGTCTGTATTTCTCTCCAAAAAATACAGATATTTAACTGTGATAGCACTTGCTATATATCCACAATGCCAGAAAAATGTCTGTATTTCGCAAAAAAAAATACAGATACTTAACTGTGATAGCATTTGCTATATATCCACAAAGCCAGAAAAACTTCTGTATTTCTTTAAAAAAAAATACAGGTATTTCATTGTTTGATACTTCTCTCTATTTACCAAAGAAGACCTTTTGGTACAGGTGCATTTTTGCCTGAATAAGTTAAAGATGAGTGGTAGACGCAAGGATAGGCATGGCATTGAGCGACCTAGCGCATCTGGCAGTAGGCATACTTACTAGGAGTCTGCCACTGTAGGACAGCAGCAGCAACAACAAACTGTTAGAGGCAGCAGCACAAGTTGTCAAACAGGTCTGAGATGTGCGGAGCACCAGTACGCTAGTAGATTTATTAAGAGGGCGGTCTACGATCATACAGCCACGTCATGTGGAGAGTATTTTGGACTGGGTCACAGGGGCATCATGTGCAGCAGGCTCTTCTTCTGCA
Organism: Pyxicephalus adspersus; assembly: GCF_032062135.1. Classification (NCBI taxonomy): domain Eukaryota; kingdom Metazoa; phylum Chordata; class Amphibia; order Anura; family Pyxicephalidae; genus Pyxicephalus; species Pyxicephalus adspersus. The sequence goes on along the minus strand of NC_092868.1, from coordinate 38,823,036 downwards.
GCAGGAGCAGCAAACAGCACAGCCGTGACAGCAGCAAAGACAGGAGTTAGCGTGGCTAATGTGCCTGTACCCCCTTGTTGTTTGACGAGCAGCCTGAGGATCTGTCATTGCGAATTTCAGAGCAAGAGCAGAGTATGGTCAGCAGTTTGCTTGGCAAAGGTTCTGCATCAGTGGCTGCATTAGCAGAGGTTGGCTTAGATGAAAATGAGAATGATGATGACTGTGATGTCACCTGGGAACTACGGGTGCATGTAAGGGCTAGCAGCAGTTCGGAAACAGTTGTAGAGGAAAGGCAGCAGCAACAGCAACAACAGACTGGGGATGGAAAGAGCCACAAATCTGCCCCAAGTAAGTCCCAAGGAAGAGACAGAGGAGTGGGCACAAGCAGGGGAACAGACGCAGGGCACCCAGCAGACGTAGAGGCAGGAAAAGAAAAAGAGCAGCAGAGTGGTTGCAAGCGCCTCTCCAGTGTGGTCTTTTTTCACACTGAAGGATGATGACGGGTGCGTAGCAATCTGCATCCTGTGCCACAGGAAGATCCGCAGGGGACAGGCCAGATCCCATTTGGGTACAACATCCCTGCTTTCCCACATATGCAAGAACCACAAACCAAAGTGGGGGCAGTAATTGTGTTCTATTGAAGGAGGTGCAACCACGTCATCATCTCTTCTTCCACCTCCATTGACTCCTTCTCCACCTCCAACTATCATTGCTACTACGTTTCAGGAGGTTGGTGCCAGCCAGACTTCTAGTGGCGATGAAGTATCAGCTTCTGCCTGCAGGTTTCGTGGCATCAGATGTTGTTTGTCGCCGCAAGATGGGTACTCCAGTGACTCCTTCAGCTCTCCTAGCTCCTAGTCCCTCCAGCCCACTCTACCGGAGTTCAGCACAAAGCAACAGGCTATGGGTCCAACCAACAAAAAGTCATTGAACTCAATTCACGTCTATCCAAATTATTGGCCTTGCAGCTACTGCCGTACAGCATTGTGGACTCGGCTCCCTTCCGTGACCTGATGGCCTCTGCAGAGCGTTGGTAGAATATACCAAGCAGGCATTATTTCTCCTGCACAGCTGTACCCAGTTTACATGGACATGTAATGGGTAACCTCTCCCGGGCATTGGCATTCTCAGTGTCTAGCCAAATCCTAGTCACCATGGACAGCTGGAAAACCAGGCACGGAGTGGGACGCTACCTGCGCTTCACCGCTTACTGGGTGGCCTTGCACAGCAGTGGGCGGAAGTCTGCAAGAGGCATTACAGCACCGGGTACCTCCGCTGAGGGGTGTGGTGGGAAAGCATGGGCCACCCCAATCAGACCCTCCCCCTTCTCCTCCTGCATTCCTTCTACTGCTGCTGCCTGCCCAGTACCCAGCTCTAGATGGCAGTTACCAACGCTGTCCATGCTCCGTCTTAGGGCCCACCGCCTCCTCCCCCTGCTAATACTGCTGCTGCTGCCTGCCCAGTACCCAGCTCTAGATGGCAGTTACCAACGCTGTCCATGCTCCGTCTTAGGGCCCACCGCCTCCTCCCCCTGCTAATACTGCTGCTGCTGCCTGCCCAGTACCCAGCTCTAGATGCCAGTTACTAATGCTGTCCACACTCCATCTTAGGGCCTACTGCCTCCTCCTCATGCTGATACCTTTGCTGCCTGCCCATTACCAAACTCTAGATTCCAGGTACTAATGCCATCCTTTCTCTGTCTCAGGGCCTACCACCTCCTCCCCATGCTGTTACTGCTGCTGTCTGCCCAGTACCAAGCTCTAGATGCCAGTTACTAATGCTGTCCTCACTCCATCTCCTGGATCAGGGCCCACCAGCTCCTTCTCCTGGTATTACTGCTGCTGCTTGCCCAGTACCCAGCTCTAGATGGCAGTTACCAATTCCGTCTGCACTCCGTCTCAGGGACCACTGCCTCCTCCTCCTGCTGTTAGTGCTGCTGCCTGCCCAGTACTCAGCTCTAGATGCCAGTTACCAATGCCATCCACACTCCATCTCCCGGCCCAACGCCTAATCCTCCTGTTGTTGTTGCTGTTGCCGCCTGCCCAGTACCCATCTCTACATGCCAGTTACCAATGTGGACCACACTCCATCTCAGGGCCCACCACCTCTTCCTCCTGCTGTTACTGCTGCCGCCTGCCCAGTACCCAGCTCTATATGCCAGTTACCAATGCTGTCCACGCTCCGTCTCAGAGCCCACTGCCTCCTTTTGCTGTTACTGCTGCCGCCTGCCCAGTACCCAACTCTGGATGTCAGTTACCAGTGTCATCCACACTCCATCTCCGGGCCCGACGGCTTCTCCTCCTGCTGTTGCTGCTGCCACCTGTCAGTACTCCATTTACTAAAATTGTACACTTCTGGGTGGCATTGACGATGCACTACACCCAGCTCTCCATGACTCTTACGAATCCGGTCCCCCTGGGGATAGCTGACCAGACGCCAAACATTGCTACTCCTCTCGCTGACCCACACTCCCTCTCTTGTCCTCCATGCTTTTGCCTAATGTCACCGCATTACATGTCCACAACTTTATGGGTGTCATTCCTAACACATGTCATCCAGGTTATGATGCCAGCTAGCAATTATTATTATTAATAAACTGGATTTAGATAGCGTAAACAAATGATGCAGCTATGGGGTGCGTACAATAAATAGCAATAGGTTTTCCTAATGTTTTGAGGGCAGAGCATGTTGCTAGTGGGTTGAGTTCACCCTTTCTTAATGTCACAATATGACATTAAGAAATGGACTACGACTGTCAATAACATCAGTGATTTAAACTTGCTGCTGCAGTACCCTAAACTAGAAAGATAATCAGTCGAAATGGAATTCAGGCATATAAAACTGAAATCCTTAGCATCAAACTAGTTATAAATTGTTGTGTCATCCTTTACAACTGTCAGTAAAAGTATATTCTAGAAGAATCATTCCAACCAAAATTTTGGAAAATAAAGTGCAGTTGTCACTGACATTAAAATCAACTTCCATACATTAAAGTACAACTGTCACTGGCATAAGCATTCTAAACAGAATGCGGGAATATAACATATAACTGTCAGTAAAAGAGGAGTTTTTAGTTGGCTTAAAAATAGAACTGTCAGTAAAAAATACTCTAAGCACAATTCAGAATGTATACTACAACTGTCACATAAAAGGTCTATTCTGGCTCCAGTACCATAAAGTACAACTGTCGCTATAGTAGACAAGAATATAAAGAAAACTGTCAGGAACATAGAAGTTACAAATTGGCTGCAATGATAAAAAAAATACAACTGTCAGCAACCAGAAATTTATGTAACATAAAGCACAAAATAAAGAAAACTTGTTAGAAACCCATATTTAAAAATACCAACCATACCACTAAATGAAGGGACCCAGGTTTAAGGAAGAAGTAGATGGAATGGATTGAAAACAGGTAAGTTGTTTGTGCTCACAGTTAAATTTGAAGCATACTAAACAGAGTCCTGTAATGTAAACTATATATTTCACCTACATAAGCATTCTAAACAGAATTAAATATAAATTATTCATTATGTTAATAATTGGCTGTAACATAAAATTGGTGCAAAAATATATTGTAAAACTGTCAGTAACATAAGGATTCCAAACAGAGTGCAAAAATATAAAATATACATGCCAGTTATATAAGCATTTGAAAAAGAAATGTCAGAATATAAAGTACATCTTAAACACTAACATAGACATTGCAAATGGAATGGAGGAGTATAAAGAAGTATAGTCAGTGAGATAAATATTCTTTATAAAAACCAAAATTGATAACTAATACATCTCTTACATAAGCTACATTAACATTTCAAAATGAAATTATGTACATAATTTGTAAGAACAAACTTAAGGAAATAGTAGGGTAAAAATGAAAGGGAAACATGCCCATTGTCCCCATTTTCCTGTTAATCCAGGTTCCATGCCTGGTCTGGTTTTAATATTGGGGGAATTATGCAAAGTATTTTTTTCATTTACCCTGTTTCCCCGATGATAAGACACTGTCTTATTTTTTTTGGAAGGCCAAAATATGCTCTAGGGCTTATTTTCAGGGGGATGCCTTATTTACCCATGAAGAAGACAGTACACAGTTATTGTTCATGTGCCATTCATGTCCACTTCTGATCAATCTGTGCCAATCATTGTCCCCTTCTGATCAATCATGTGCCATTCCTGTCCCCTTCAGATCAATCATGTGCCATTCATGTCCAGTTCTGATCACTCTGTGACAATCATTGTCCCCTTCTGATCAATCATGTGCCATTCATGTCCACTTCTGATCAATCTGTGCCAATCATTGTCCCCTTCAGATCAATCATGTGCCATTCATGTCCCCTTCTGATCAATCTGTGCCAATCATTGTCCCCTTCTGATCAATCATGTGCCATTCCTGTCCCCTTCTGATCAATCTGTGCCAATCATTGTCCCCTTCTGATTAATCTGATCCATTCATTGTCCCCTTCTACTGTAATCAATAATATACTGTACCATTTAATGTCCCATTCTAAAGCTTACCGTATATAGAGTGGTATTGCTCACAGCAAAAAAAAACCTGTCTGAACTCGTGAACAAACTCCTGCAGTCTCCGTTAGGGAGGGATGAGGGAAGCTGCCTGTGTTTGCTTGGGCGGAGTCACGTGCGCGCACTACAGTCCTGTCACTTCCTCTTCATGAAGAGGCGCGGCACACACGGAGGAACCACACACGGAGTCACCAACCGTACCACCCGATTCTGGTAAGTAATCGGTGGGTGGCTTATTTGCGGGGGGGGGGGGGCTTATTTTTCATTTTTCCCTAAAAAGGGGGGGCTGTCTTATTTGATGGCCCTGCCTTATCATCGGGGAAACACGGTAAAATAAATGAACACCTACAGATTTGTCTGTGTTTTACTATTAACTATCAGGATTAACTATATAAGATGTTAATTAGCTACATTTTGATGCAAGTTTACCTGCTAGGCTTTAAAATGCATTTTAACACTTTTATTGTAACTAGGGATGAGCAAGCGAGTTTTCAAAACCTGATCTCTTGGCAAATTCGGCCGTTCTCACCTACTGAAATTGTAAGCGAGAATGGCAGGTGTAAATTCGCCGATCAAGCTTGAATTTAAAAAAAATGATTGATCAGCTCAGTGTGCGATACCCGGCACTAGAGGTTAAATAGGTTACAAGTCTCCTTATTCAAAACCTCTAGTGCTCTCTGATTGGCTGAGGAAAGCTTCAGCTAATCAGGGAGCACTCAATAAATGTCGTGGCCGCATTTATCTCAATAAATGCCGTGGCCACATTTATTGAGATCAGTGTGCGATTCCTGGCACTAGAATTTAATTAACCTCTAGTGCCCTGGGGATCGCAAACAGGAGGATTCCCAAGGAATCCTGTGAATCCTCCTGTTAATATTTCCTCGATCTTTTGAGGGTTTAGCGAAATTGGTTTGCCAAACTTTCAAGGAGCCATTGGAACTTTGAGGAAATTTTCACGAGAATGCCTCTGGCATCCCTACACCAAACTCCTGTATATTCATATTAAATATCTGTAAAAAATATTATGCAAAAGTGACCCTATCAATTTTAGAAATATCTGGTGGTTAAAGTGAAAAATAATTTATTACGTAAGTGACTTTCTGTAAGAGAAAGTAAACATATAGGAAGGAAGACACATTTGTCCAGAAAAATATAAATTATATTATTATATATAAAACATAGGTTTCCCTCCCCAGCAATTTTAGTAACAAAGCTCACTAACAAAGCTTCACTATCTGAGAGTATTCTCCCCTCTGTCATGTTATTGCTGTGATTATCTATACTATAGCAAGGTCCTGCTATGCTCCTGAAATAGTATTCTAGGTATTATTTCAACATGCTTGTAAAAAGGATGCCACCAGATCCACTTGGCCAGCTTCCTCAACCTGGAGACCTCCTCAGATCTCCCAGAACACAGGCTTCTCACAACCTTCCTTCCTGATCCACACCTGTAATAATGTTCCAACTCCATCTTGCAGCCTGAAATAAAGATTCCTTTCTATTAGGATTATTCAGGTGTTCCAGAGCCACCTCCAAGTCCTGGCGTAGGGACCAGGATCTCAAATAAGCAGCTGCAAATTTGTAGCACAACAATTACCGTATCTAGCCCTTTATACTATTTTCCAGGTGAAATTGAGGAAAACACCACCTTCACCTGCTGATATACTGGACATATATAGGAGTTTTAGGTAGTGTTTGCAGGAGAGGTGAGCAGTAAATTTACAACCTGTCTTTCACTTTGGGACCACTTAAAATCAACAGGCGTCACTATCAGGAGCTCCTGCTTGTTAAATGTTGATTTTTTTATGAAGTGACAACAACACGAAAGGCCGTAGGCCCCCAAGAGGTAAATAGATCCAGAGAGTGCCTCATTTTACCAGACTCTACCTATCACCCAAATGTAATTTTAGATGGATTGACCCTGGAAGGTTATAACTCAGTACCCAGCAGCTAAAAACAGATTAGAAAGTTTCTGCATCAAGGAGAGTCACTGATAGATTGATGATTGTGTCTAATGCAGACCCAAAGCTGATAGAAACACAATCTTTTCTTTGCAATGATACCTCTAAAAATACAAATCAGACTTGGGGAAATAATCATTTATTACTAATGTCTGCATGTTGCCTGATACTCTCTATATTTTATTGTCATTTAGTCATGTGATATAATGCCAAAATAATAACCATCTTATCCAAAATACATTACTGCCGTAAGAAGCTTAATGTACTGTTGTGTGTTTTTTTGCTGATTATATCAGTAGGGGAACCTGGCCAGTCCCTGGGGTTTTAGAATGAAAGACATCTCATATGCAATATCTCAGCAGCATGCCTGCTTGTTCCCTATTGCAGCATGCTGCCAGTTCCCTTTGCAGTAGAAGATTAACGACTGTGTCACTTTGGCCTCTGCCAGCCAAAAGGGACATTTTAAGAATGTCAAAAAAAATTAGCTGACCACTAAGTTTTTCCTTTTAGCTTGTTATTTTATTTGAGTGGAATAAAATTAAATAGTAGGAAGCAATTGACCCGATTGCAAAGCTCCTTGAAGTCACTGTAGATTTTGCCATTTTAGATAAAATATCTTCAAGAAAGGCTGAGGATATCTTGGCAGTGATTGTCTCTGCAGACATCTGCACATAAAACTAAATAGCACCCTTTATATATTTCTCCATTCAATTTGTTCACATAGCCCCAATTTCTGTTTTGTTTCTGCTCAGCTGGTGAAAAAACATTTTCAGAATTGCCACCATTTTGATAATTGTTCCATCTCCCTATGTCCTATATAATGTCCCACCAGGCAGGGGGAAGATCACAGGTTGCTACATTTGGTGTAGGTGAAGTGCACTAGTATCATTTGCTTTTGCAGAAAAAGGTTTGCCCACTTAGTTTCTGGTAATGTTGGAATCTATATAATACTAATTAATGAGATGTAGGCCTACTGTAAACATGTTGCCTAATCAACATGTGGCATATTTAATGTTTCTAAGCCCTGCCTAACTTGTTCTGGTTTAATTGAACCCATTTTGGGTTTCACAGAATCTGTTGTTCACCTTGCCAACCACTGGATGAGAAAGTTAAACACTGGATTTGAGCCAGTATTAAGGTATACAACAGGCACTCTTTGGCTGCTTACATTTCTGCATTGATTGTATAGCTGGATTTTGAGTCTAGCACATTTTGGGATCAAACACAATCAAAGTCTCTGTATGAACAAACTACAATAAGACACTCTTAAGAACACAAAACAGGATATATACTCAGAATATATATACAGTGGCTTCAGAAAGTATTCACACCCCTTTCACTTTTTTCAGTTTTGCTGATGCTATAATATTTTAAATTATTTTTTCCCCATTAATTTACACTCAGTACCCTATATTTATGAAAACAGAAATTTAGAAAATTCTGAAAATGTTATTAAAAAAAACTGAAATATCACATTTACATAATTTTTCTGACCTTTTGCAACAACACTTAGCACCCACATTTAGCTCAGATGCCTCCCATTTCTTTTGATTGCTGCTAAGATGTTTCAGCACCTTGATTGGAGTCCATGAGTGGTAAATTAAATTGATTGGACATGATTTGGAAAGCCTCATACCTTTCTATAGAGCCTCATAGCTTACAGTGCATATCAGAGCAAAAACCAAGTCATGAGGTCAAAGGAACTGCCTACAGATCTCAGAGACATGATTGTTGCAAAGCACAGATCTGAGGAAAGCTACAAAAATATTTCTGCTGCACTGAAGGTTGCAGTGGACCCCAAAATTCCCAAATTGAGGAAGTTTGGTGCAACCAGGACTTCTCCAGGCGCTGGTCACCCGGCCAAATTCAGCAAGTGGGGGGGGGGGGGTTACGGGGAAAGGTGACCAAGAATCGATGGTCATAGATCTCCAGAGTGTTGAGATGGGACTAAGTTCCAGAAGGACAACCATAACTGCAGCCCTCCACTGAGCTGGGCTTCATGGCAGAGTGGTTACATGGAAGAATGCTCTTCAGTGAAAAAAAAAACACATGAACTGAAAACAAGCTAACCAAAGCAAGCTTGAACAACAATTTTGGTGTTATTAGAATTCTGTTTGGTTTTTTAGAGTTCTGAGAGCAACACTAAAAGGCATCCATAGCTAGTAAATGCAGTATTATTAACTTATTTTTTACCAAATTAGACTGTAGATAGCAGAGAGGGCTTTAAATAGTTAAGGTGGAACTAAACTCTATTACTGTTTACAGAACTGCATGTATTTGTGTCTTTTAAATCTGCTGAAAGTTCACTTTTAATATTGTATACTATGTTTATGATTGAAGGGGAAATGTGTGTATAAGTAATCCTCTGACACCTGCTTATGACACTCTTCTCGTACAGCTCACACTATAGGGAGCTATTAGTGACTGACCTCTTCTTTTTAGTTTTTCGCTAGAAGTTATGCTAGATTTTATTAGCATTATTGAGCTGGTAAAATGAAACAAGTAACTAAAGAGAGGCCGGTAGCAGGGAAATGTGCGAGGGCCTGCATGACAGGCGTGCTCGGGCTGCACAAGGAAAGAGGGGGGAGAAAGGGTTAAGGTGGAGTTATGCAGGGAAGCAAAGGGGGAGAGAGAGGGTCAGGTCAAAAGTTTAAGGGGAGGAGATAGGAGGAAGTAAAAGGAGAGTACAATGGAAGTCCAGGACAGTTTTTTGAGAGAAGAAATTGCCCGCCCACCTGCCCTAATAGTTTGGTGTGGTGGCGGTTGAGGTTTGGTGGAAGGTAATAGTCGGGGTTAATCATGGTTGGGGGACACCCGAGGTGGTGGTGAAATCCCCCCTTTCAAGTGGTGAAAGGTGGAGGTGGATTAAACGAAGGGTTAATATATCGTTTATTAGTGGTTATTTATTAGTGGTTATTTAAGGGTTAATTTATGGTTGTCTTTATTTAAATGTTATTTGTTTGTTGTTTACCATATTTTTCGCTGTATAAGAAGCTCCGAAATATAAGACGCACCCAATTTTAAAAGAGGAAAATCTAGAAAAAAAAGATTCTGAAAGATTATTCCCCTTCTGATCACTCATGTGCCATTCAAATTCCCTTTCTGATCACTCTGGAAATTGTTAAAGTTTTATTTATGGTTAATAAACGGCTGCTTGCCAGCCATTTTAAACGCAAAAAGGTGTGGAGTATTTTTGGAATAAAGGGGAGGGGGAGGGCTTGCAAGGGTAAGGTGGAGTAGAGGTAAGTGTGGAGGGGGGATGTTGGATTGGGCAGTGGTCCGAGCTACCCTAGTCAAGATTTTTGCAGGAAGGTTTTATTCCCTGGGTTACCTGAACTGCGTTGTTTTCATGTTAAACTGGATGGTCTCTATTCATGAATATAAAACAAAAAAATGTGTATTGTATTAAGGCAGGCAAATGGTTAATCAACAAACTCTGTTGGATTTCACGTTACATTTTTTATACAAATAAAGAGATGCTGTATAAGGCAACCCATGAGCTGCAAAATGCCTAGTATTTATGTTTATTGAAAGGCTTTGCAGACTGCTGTGCACAAAGAAAAGAGAAGTGTTCCTATATTTTAAGGCACAGTAATGATTTTTCAGTTTCTGCAATAATAGCAGCATTTATCTAAACAAACAATGAAAGGAGACTTTCTCAGAATATATGGCAGAGCTGGAGCTTCACTAAGTTGAAAGCACATATATCAGCAAAACAAGAAGAAAGAAATTGTCATAACGGGTGCTGTCTCTATTGAAAGTACTACTTATAGCTGCCAAATTGAGGCCTAAAGCTTTCCAAGCACAACAGTTGTTTAAAGCTGAACTCCAGATAAACAGTTAAATGCACCGCTCCAATTCCTTTTAGTATATACTATTATATATTTATATAAGTGGTTTACATACCAAAGTTTTTTTATCACCCATGTTCAGTGAAGGAGTAAAGGGGTTCATTTATACCCTTAGACCAGGGAACAGGCAACATATTTCCATTGGCTCTATACATCCCAATCTCTAATTTTTTCATGAACCTAAAATGTAAGTGCATCGGCTTTATAACTCTTACTTCTCACTAAGACCACCAAGATCACAACATCATTCTTCAGAAGAAAAAGAAACCTTCGCACTGAAGGTTTTCAGTTGTTATTTAAGAGTAAAATCTCCTTATTCAGATATTAATTCTGCTTATTATTACTCAAAATCAGGTGATCACAGCACCCAAAAGCAGGCCCATGTGGATTTTGAAATGGAATATCTTTGGCTTCACTGTGGGATACATCAAGGCATCCTTTATCAACCGTTTTACCCCAAAGGGACCGTTGAAATAAAAAAAAAACAAGTTTTGGGGAACACATGTATTTAATTGGGTTAAGTGGGGAAAAAGTGCCCCTTATAATTTTTATCAAGATGGCATCTTTTGAGACCATTGATGTCATGATTGGCTCTGTAAAGTGGTGTTGGCAAAAGGACTAATAATCACACACTATTAAAAAGAAAAGCAATCAACCACTGCCTAAAGAAACCTTAGAAACTTCTGAAGGATCATGATTGAGATCTAAATTAAAGAGTTTTCTAAAGCAAATTTTACCTTACCTGTAATTAGCACCTCTACCGACCTTGCACTTTTTCATTAGGCTATTGGACTGCCTCAAGTCTGTAAAACTAGCAGCCTGGTGGAAAACCGAAGGAGTACAAACAGCATATTGACAATGCTGTTATGGCCATAGCTTGATATTGTCAGTCTGCAATTTTTCAAGTCATTTTTTTGCATGTTTTGCATGTCTGTGCCCCCCTCTCTAGTCATCCACCTATAGAAATACTGTAAATCTTGCAGCCACTGAAGGTAAAGCTCAGTGATAGCGTTGCTCGAAATTGTCTCAGCATTTGGTCAGATAGAGACAAATGTTTAGGTTTGGTATAGAAGTAGCCTAACAATAACCCAAAATTCTACCTAAACAGTTGCTGACAAAGAGTAATGGTGGATTCATATTGGCATTGTCAATCTAATAGTCTTTAAGAGGGCAGGTAATTACAATGCAGAAAGGAACAATGGAACAGGATAGTGACATCTGTTAGCCCACTGATAAAGGGAACTGTCAGTGATCAAATTTAGGAACAAAGAAGGTGAAGTATTCAAATATCAATGGTGACCGCTATGGTTGGAAGAGACTGGCTTAGTTACAGGCAGAATTCTATGTTCTTTCCAATCATAGCCCTGCATATGTGTATATTATGCTACTTTACTACTGTGGTAAGGAAAAAGGCAATAAAAATAATCATAATATGCAATGTGTCCAAACCAAGCAAATGACCCTGGTTGTACTAAAATCCTGACAGCCTTGTCGCTCATTTCAGTGTCCCAGAACATGTAGGGATCTAGTAGGTTCATATTGACCTAGCAGTGGAGCATGCAGCCTTCTGGAACAGGAGTCCCCAACCCCCCAACCCCCGGTCCGAGGCCCACCAAAATATATATATATATATATATATATATATATAGATATATATAAATATATTGGGAAAATTGCCAAAACATATTTCTATACAAAGCATGGACTAATAATACTTAGTCTTAAATAATTATAATGCATTACATGTACAAATATGAACAAATTAATATGTCCAATAAAAAAACTGTATAGTAGTATAATGATTACTAAAAGTCTCTATTCTGTTAGATGTACTTCCTTTTTTACTGTTATTAAGATTATTGTATTACTTTATTTAATGTATTGTTGTCTATATTTAGTAAATGAAAAAGCTATATTGTTCACCACCATGAAACAACCAATTAAAGTTCATCTTGTTAGTGGTCAGCATGCTGTTACACAAATATTGATTTCTGCACACAGTTATCCTTTGTACAATATTATTAAGATAGCCTACCATTAAAACAGTCATAGACTTGAGCAGCCACATCCTCTACAATTAGGTTTGTTATGGATGATATAGAGATATAGTAATTCCAGATATAATAGTACAGATCCTAAGAATCACCCAGAACAGCCCACAATGGCACAATAACTAACCAAAATTAGTTGTTTCTTATAGACCAGGGCACCGTGCTGGAGTGCGTTGTAGGACACTGGGCAAAAACTGTACATGCTGCATTAAAACCCAGCACGATGCACAATGTCTGTATGCTTGGTGAGCGATCTCATCGACACACCCAAGTTCTGCAAGACATACCTATGTGCAGTATGGTGATCTGCAGGCTCCTTCTTCCTGTGCCACTGGTAATTATAGCTTATGGTTCCAGAAGTGGCCAGGTAAAAATGTCACACAGGTGTCAAAGATTTTTATCTGACAGAAGAAGAATAGAAGTAAAATAATGAGGGTGCTTTACGGGCATAAGGGGAAGGTTGGCACGTGTTAGAAAGATTTGCCTGGTAATGAGATTTAACCTAATCCAGAAATTCCACTGGTTTTATCTCTAAATGTGTTACAAAAAATCAATACAATCACTCAAATATAATGCTGACAACTCCATCAATATTAGATTTACCTTATGTGAAATGCCCATAGAAAACCTCTTGTATGTGAATTTCCATGGCCAGCTTTATTTTGTGTCCAGCATAGAACTTTAAGTAACTATTGATCCCTTCATAGCACTGCTTTAACAATACCTGCTGGCTAAAGCAAAGTTTTAAAGCCAGTCTAAAAAAAAAAATATGAAAACTGTCTTGGTTACCTGCCAATTTCATAGCAAATGAGCAATCATCTTAATTTATTTTCCCTATTGGTACACTCAGAGCAACGTGACTATGTGTGTTAAAAGCTGATATGGCATACTCAGTAGGAAGCCCTATTTAGCAAGCCTGTAAAATGCTGCTAGCTGTGATTGCTTCATTTGAATTTCATTACTAATATAGTTTTCCATTAACAGTGGGTTTGCCCACTGTGCGCTGCTATTACATTTTATGACAGAAAAATCTTTATTTAGCTGTCATTTGATAGATGCTGAAAAATAAAAGAGTGTTAGTTTTTTTAGTTGTTTGAAGCAGTTCCCCAGGGGATAGTTAGCGTATGAATACTGAATCTTTTAGATTACATCATCATCACCTCTTAACTCACCAGAGTGTTTAATGTATTACAGGTGCTATATTTACTCCCTGTTCCAAGAGACTGTTTTTAGTGTCAGTTCTTATGCTCTGAACACATCTTACTTATATATTTTAGTTGTGTTCTGATCTCTTGGTCATTGTGGCCTGTTGTTGAATATATAGAGAAAATAAAAACATATATAGACAAAATGCATGTAGAAAATAAGAAATACAATGTTTAAAACACAATGAGCCTGAATTAATAAAGCTCCTGAAGACTGGAGATGATGGACCAGGAAAAATGGAATGGATTTGTTTATAGATTGAAAACATTTGCCAAATAATTTAAAATGGTTTTAAGAAACCCATTTTATTTTGTTGGATCATCCAGGTTTACCCTTGATAATCTGTCTTCTCAAGTCTTGGAGATATTTAATAAATTATGCCCAACATGTCTTCAAAAATGTTGTTATATTGGTACGGGTTGTCCGGGGTGTTAGAAATAAGTTTTATTTTTGTTGGTCCTTTAAGAAACAGAATGGCTCCTTACAGGATGTAACATCATTCTCTAGGAAATGATAGACTAAGAAAGGAAGTAGAAAGTTGGTGGATATAGAATGGAGAGAGAGATGAATGAGTCTGTTAGGCTGTTTCACCATGTGCTTTTCAAGATTCATGGCCTGGGGAGTGTACAATGATGTCCCCAAAATGTTCCCTATTATTGAGTAATCTTGATTTGAGCACCCCACTCTTCAAAGTTGTCACATGTTTGCAACTAAGAAGTATTTCTGAGATGATAGAAAACCCAGAGTTCAAGTAAAACAAATTTATTAAGTTGGATCTCTGAGTGTACATTCCTATTCTTCCATTACTGGGTCGTTGAGGTGTGTGAAACATGTGCTGCACACAGGGATTTGAGATATATTTTGCATGGAAGGAACCATGGCTTCTAGTCAGAGAAATCTATGTTCTTCCCCTACTGGCTAAAGCCCCCTCCCCCCCCCCCCAATACAACAAAGCCTCAGACATTGTTGCTTGGGAGGATTAGGTGTTTCCCTAAATTACATTGTGCATCCTCCTCTGGGGACATATTTGCTGTTGAGTATCCAATGGCCTGAGAGTTCTACCCTGGTTCTACCCTGGTTGTGTGAAATGATTTCCATGCACCTGAGAAAGAAAGAGGCCGATATACTTGGTGGGGTAGCCTAGGCAAAGCATTCTACCCAGTTCTGTGTGTAACCATGACCCGGGGAGCTCGGACCTTCTAGCCCATCCCTTATAAACACCATTGTCATAACT
>NC_092868.1:38622800-38807480 GCF_032062135.1 Pyxicephalus adspersus | reverse complement strand
CCTATCCCACGTTGTACACTAGCCCAGCCCCCTCTGGCAACACTACCCTTTTTCTTAACCCCTTAAAAGCTCTGGGCTAGGCCCAGCCCCCGGTCATGTAGTCACTGCGCCTAATTCTTACGGCTACGTGCCTCTCTGAACAAGCAAAGTAGAAAAGAGGAAACAGGCATAGTTGCAACCAAACTTGCACTTCTCTTACATGCATTCAGTAATGCATCACAATGCAGCGGATGGGTGTTAAAAGTGATAAAAAATCTGATTCAAAAAGCAAATCACAACAACATGTATTTTTGGTAATTATGCTGATGCGGTGCAATTTTTTGAAACTAATTTACTTTTAATATTAGTTTAGTTGTGCCGAAAGAAACTTGTTTACAGTTTATTCAGCAGCGACTCATCTCTACCAGAAGGCTCAATTTCTATCAAGACAAGCTGTGCCGAACTGTTTTTAGATAAACCACAACACTTTGGAAGCCCTTAGTCCAGTAATAATTGTCCTTTTATAAAAGATAAGTTATTTATAGAATATTCAAATACAAAGCATCAGTTTAAAATGTATTAAGTTAAGAAAAATGTTGTAACACCCCCAACCAATACAGTTTACCCCTAAATAACCCCTTATATTACCTTAAGTATACTAGACATACACATATACATGATTTTAGCTGCTTATTTCTGTTACCCAAAAGCCCCAAACTATTACTGAAGTTTGCAGACTTTGCCATTTCCTAATGTAACCAGCTGGCACAGTTCCCTGCTACCTCATTTGTGATATCATAAGCTAGTAATTCCACTCTAAACTCAAATTTCATTCATTCCTAATGGTCATGTTGTAGGTATGTATACCATTAAAGTAATACAAAAACAGAGGGGAAGAAACATATTACTGTACAAACAGTGCACTTCTCAATTAGAGTTAAAGTTAGGTGTAAATTCAGAATGAGAATCCCTAATTTCCAGCAAGTGATACAGTGTAAGTCTACAATTACCATTAAATGACAATAACATAATAGCCTTTAAAACCTTTAGGAATAGACAGCCTTAGCAAATGGAACACTTTCCAAATTAACCAATTAGATTGATAAGTGGTTTAATTCTTTAGCTGCTGCATGGGACTCCCATTAAGATTCCTTGGGCTCAAGTTCTGTCTCCTGCGTTCCAAGCAGTTTAATATGCATTTATTACTGGTGATCTCTGCCAAAACTACTGAATTAGTAATAATAGTAATGATGAAAATCCCTGCTTAAAATCAAATTAGGGCCAGCATTTCACAAACGGTGTCCTAATGATTGTCAGATGGTAACTTCTGTTCCAAATTTCTATTCCATCTGGGCAGACTATCTTCCAGGAAAGCAATACATTGAACCCGTTATATGCTAAATGTGGGTCCTGCTCACAGTTATTTGTATTCATGGCAGAAAATACACAGGTGTGACAGTACTATATATTATAAATAAAAGATTTGTAAAAAATCATTTTGTATTTTTTTAAGGCATAATAAAAATGCATACTCAAAATCAATGACTTATTTAACACACAGTTATTAAATAACTTACTGACTGCTCAAACTATTTGCAGATACAACCTACAGCAATATTTTCTTGATCAGTATTTTTTATTATTGATGACAGATATTTTTTATAAGCATTTATATTTATTTTGTGTATTGGTATTGTATGTGTATTTTTTCTTTTTGTGTGAATTTAGTCATGTTTTATTTTTATATTTGTATTTTATGGTTCAATATGTTTTTATTAAAGAAATATATAAGGTTGTATGGTACAAGTGTTTACATACATGGTACAAAATAAGGCAAAGTTACAAAATTACAAACTTACCAACTTTTGAATAAGAAATACAGCTAGTCAGTAGAATATTAAACCAGAAAAAGCAAAAAACATGTTATAAAGACTTTTTCATATGATAAAGGTAGGTAAACAAGACAGGGGGGGTGGGAGATAGGGGGGGGGGGGTTTTGGGAATACAATATGGGGAGGGGGGGCAGGGGTTAGCAACCCTTTGGGTGACTTCAGAGTAGAAGGTTAGAACTAAGAAGGGGAGGCTCTGAGTCTGAGTTTAAATCTGTCCATATAATCATTATCCAAAGCTTTCCTCCATTCGCATGATTTAATTGACCCTTGTTACCCAACGGGCTAATGGGGGGGCTTGTTTGCTTCCAGAATAGTGGAATAAGCTGGCGAACTGCTGCCATGAAGTGACCATATAGGGTTTTCTGTGGGGAAAACAAAGGATCTGGGAAAACCGATAGAAGACAATTTTGGGGGATAAATATGTGCATATATGTTAGAGCAGATAGCGAAAATCTTTTGGCAATAAGTCTGAAGGACTTGGCATGCCCACCAAATATGTAAGTAAGTACCTCCCTCTTCTCCGCATTGCCAGCACCCCCATGGTACTGAGGGGAATATGCAATGTAGGGAAACTGTAGCAGCAAGACAACATTTTATAATTTTTCTCCTTTGTGTATCAACACACAGAGGTTTTATGAGCCATTTCAAAGGCAGTGAGCCAGTCCTGTCCCGCAATCTCCCATCTCAAATCTCTATGACATTCCATAACAAACCTGGGCACATGTTTTTAATAAACTCCTATGAGCATGTTGTAAATAATGGATACTAAATGATGCTGGGTTTTTGACTGGGTGCAAATTTGTTCAAAGTTGGTTAATGGTCTGTTCGTTTGAGGGGAGAGGTAGAGAGTCTTACAAAATTTATCAATCTGTAATCTCGTTAACCAGGACTTCATTAACCTCCCTAGTGGAATAATTATTAAGGATTTTTAAATGTAAAAGCAGTACATTTAAAAATCCTCATTATTTTAAATTTCCCGCCCGGTCCCGCCTACCTTCATAACAGTCGCATCCTCGAGCCTAAGACTCTCGAGCAGATGCCCGGTCGGCATCTGCTTCCCCTGGCCTCGCATCCCCAACTTTCACAGGCTGGGGACGCAGATGCCGGGCAGGCATTGGCAGGTTATCATTGCCATTCCATTATCATTGCCCTGGATCATTGCCATTCTACTACACAAATAAGTACAGCTGCTGAGTGATATAATTCAAAGTTTGGCAAGCCCATAGCCCCCACTTTCTTATGCCTTATATTTGTATTTTATTGTTTATTTCTCTTTTAATTTTTAGTGCACTAATACCTATTTGTAGGCACTGGCTTCAGAAGTAAGTTTACAAATCTGACCGATGATTTGGCCTGGTGGAACCCCTAATTGCTGGCTTGTGTCACAGGGTTTTGTTTTCTACTTAAAGAACACCAAGCCTAATCTTCTATATGTGTATTTTATTATTATTATTATTTTTATTATTAAACAGGATTTATATAGCGCCAACATATTACGCAGCGCTGTACATTAAATAGGGATTGCAAATGACAGACTAATACAGACAGTGATACAGGAGGGGAGGACCCTGCCCCGAAAAGCTTACATTCTAGTAGGTGGGGGAATTTCACACACAATAGGATGGGAGATATGTAGTGGTGGTTTCAAAAGACAGAAGAAGACGGGTAGGCAAGTTTGAAAAAATGGGTTTCAAGCGCTCTTTTAAATGAGCAGAAAGTAGAAGCAAGCCGAATAGGGCGAGGGAGACCATTCCAGAGAGTCGGGGCAGCTCTAGAGAAGTCTTGTATCCGTGCGTGTGATGAGGTTATGAGTGAGGAAGTCATTAGTAGGTCATTGGAGGAGAGGAGAGAGCGGCAGGGGGAGTATTTTTTACCAAGTCAGAAATGTAAGAGGGACAATAACTGTGTAGGGATTTGAAGGCAAAGCACGGGAGCTTAAATTTGATTCAAAGGTGAAATGGAAGCCAATGGAGAGAACTACAAAGAGATGCAGCAGAAGAGGAGCGGAGGGAAGGATGGATGAGTATGGCTGCAGCATTCATGATAGATTGTAGAGGAGAGAGTTGGGTTAGTGGAATACCAGAGAGAAGGATGTTACAGTAGTCCAGATGGGAGATGATAAAGGCATGTACAAGGAGTTTGGTGGTCTCAGGGGACAGGTAGGGGCGGATTTTGGAGATGTTGCGTAGGTGAAAGTGACAGGACCTGGAAATGTTCTGAATATGGGGGGTAAATGAGAGGGCCGAGTCAAAGGTGACACCCAATGTGCCTGAGGGGAGGGCCGAATAACATTGTTGTTAACAGTTAGATATATGTCAGGGGGAGGTTTGGAATTTGAGGGGGGGGGGATGATGATGAGTTCTGTTTTATCCAGGTTTAGTTTCAGGAATCAGTCAGACATCCATGATGATATGGCTGACAGGCAGCATGAGACCTTATCCAGGACTGAAGGAGACAGGTCAGGGGTTGACAGATAGATTTGAGTGTCATCAGCATACAGATGGTACTGTAAGCCAAAGGAGGATATGAGACTATGAGACCATGAGACTAAGGAGGATATGAGAATTTTAAAAATGAATGTCCTTATCTTGTCTATATGGCTTTCTGAACACTTTAACTTTCAAAATAAATAATTAGCACCTATTCCTTTCTGAAACAAACCATTCCTCATTCTGGCAATGGACATGGTTGGCACTATACTTCCAAATTTTCCCTCGATCCATCACATTTTGGAGTGTGATACCTTAGTAATTTATATTAATTTCTTTACGCAAGGCAGGTACAGTAATACAGTAGATAACTATACAGAAAAATGTTTTGAAGTTACAGTATTTTGCAGCTAGTTGTCAGTACTATTGTGTATCTTATGCCATCAGCCTAATCCTGTGGCTGGCCAGAGGATTCTGTGGCTTAAGCAAGGGGTGAAAGGTTGGTATAAAGGTTTCTGGGTTGGTGGAGAGCATCTAAAGTGAAACAAGAGACCTGGGGGAAAACTTTGAATACAGGATAAGAGATTAGTCAACCCCCCTACTCTAACCTTATTAACTGGACAAAATATACTCAACCTCAAGTTATTTACAGTATGTGATATCACTCTGGTTTTCGCACATTCCACCCATAACTAAACTAAATCTGAGACTGTTTAGAATTTCCTCTAGTAATATAACAATATTTCTCTTACATCATTCATCAGATCCCTACAACAGGTTTCACATGGTAGCACACTAATACCTTAAGTCCCGATCACCATTATTTACAATAATCACATCCTGACTGCCTGCTCCATCTGCCACACTCCTGATAGCCCCTCAGGGGCCATCGCCCCTGGCTACCATAAGTGTGTGTCCAATAACTCACAAGTATTCTTGGCTGCCAACAAGATGGAGGGAACTTGGTTAAAACTGCTTTGTGGACCAGGGTCGATTATGTCATCATAGGGAAGGGAGGTTTATTGAGTGAAAGTGGGCATTGGGCTGGTGGTTTTGGATTATGGCATGGTGGTCCAATGGCTTGAATATGGACATGGGGGTTTAGGATTAAGGCATGGAGGTATGACTCGTGTAACAACCTGGGGGGGGTCTTATTGCTGAAAATCGACCTGGGGGTTAATTAATAAAAACAGTAATAATTCTGTGACTGACAACAATATTGTTTCTGTTTAACCACACACATATTGTAAACACTCCCATTTTCATAGTAACCACGGCCATAGTTTGCCATGGCCTCGCATTTTCTTGACACCTTCAGCTCTGGGCTCACTTGGTCAACCTACAACTGAGGGGTCCTGAGGCTGATAGTTGCATGCCTGCCTCTGTCACTCAACAAAAAGTGTCAAAAGGTAAACAAAACTATAGGGCTAAAACAAAATATTTAACAATCAGTAAGTGCTAATTTTAAAAATTGTACATCAGAGAGTATTAGTTAAACTTTTCTTACTTTTTTCATACTTTACAAGTATGTTTTTCACTTATGAATAGCAAGTGAATTTTGCAAGGTAAATGAGCTTTGAAAGGATAAGTGTTTATTTAGAAATATGGTTATCACTTTGTGTTAACAGTAAGTGGTGCATAGGGTAAATGTCTCTTGAATATGGTAACATAAAATAGCTTGTCGTAGAAAAAGGGTGGACGGACTGGAAAATCCTTCTGGGGCTGCTCTAGAACTGTGAAAAAAA
This sequence comes from Pyxicephalus adspersus, assembly GCF_032062135.1. Classification (NCBI taxonomy): domain Eukaryota; kingdom Metazoa; phylum Chordata; class Amphibia; order Anura; family Pyxicephalidae; genus Pyxicephalus; species Pyxicephalus adspersus. Next base: position 38,801,435 of record NC_092868.1, on the reverse strand, counting down.
CCAAAACCAATATTCTTATGCTTCTACAAATTCTGCTCTAAAATGTACAAATAAATAGGCTTTTAAATGTAAAGAGCGATCAGAGCAGCATTCAAAAAACACAATCAATATTATTTTATTATAACAGCTTCAAGTAACTAAATGGAATGGGGTGCCATAGGTTACACTTTTCTTGTTCTACTGTTTACCTGAGTAAACCTGAAAATAATTTTTCCTGTTTTCTGTTGACTGCACAGAGACATATGACTATCCCAGTGTGAAATATTGAATTCAGAGGACTCATAAACTTTTAAGATACTCCATAAAAAAAAACACTTGATGTGAGCAGATGGTGTGGCTGATGCCCTGGATCCTTAGAATTAGATGTTGCTGCAAAATCATTTTTTAATTCATTGGAAGTACTGATGGTGATGGCAGAAGCTTATGAGGAGAATAAACAAAATCCATCTGCATAATCCATATTGCTTCAGAAGAGCTCCCTGCAGGATTCCTTTTGTTCTTTTCAGATAGAAGCCAAGTGAACCTTGTGTGATTAACAGAACACAGCTCTTTGTGATAACAGCATCATTAGGAATGTCAGAAAAGATGAGTTATCAAAGCAAAAAGTGTGTCTCAGCAATGTGCACAAAAGCAGAATATTGTCTGAAATGGCTGATTGTGCTTCTGCTAAACCTGGAATCTTGTACTGCTAAAATAGTGTGTATATTTACCAACAGCACAGACTGAAGGTTCACACCATTGCCACCAATGACAGCAAAGAAACAACATGGGCCATGTATTGAGAATGGTGTTGTTATAAATCTTTGTTCACCTTGCCACACCTCACAAATCTCTACCTAATTCACTTCCTGACGTGGAATCATTACCAAGGAACCCCTATAACGACTGCCCCACCACCACCCTAATCCTCCTTACCTCAATAGTACAAATAGACACAAAACTATAGAACACAGTTTGCTGAAACAGTAATTTACTGATTAAAACATCAACCATCAATGATACCATATTTTAACAATAGCCTAGCAACACTTTAACTACAGAAATATTATTGCCAGAAAAGTAATCAATTGGTGGTGGATGCTCGTAAACATTCCCAGCAAAAGACACCAGGCCACCCAAGTCTGCAATGGATTGATATTTTTGGGCCTGAGCTGCACTACCTTGCCAAAGGTGCAAATATCAAGTATCTACAGAAACCCTAAATTAAAATATTACTTCCTAGTGTGACACAAGAGAGCATTATTTTTATTCTTGGCAGGAAGATTTTTTTTTTGGTTCTATAAAAAGGGGAGGATATACGAGGTGATCATGGTCCATCCTCTTGGGCAACGATCATTTAGCATGGGTCCATAGCTTTTTTTCTCCATAACTCAGAGGGTAAGGGCAAGATCATTTCTAGGCATTGGTAACATCAGCAAGTCATCTAGGGTGCCACCAAGTGCAGGGGCACCAATGAGGCCTGTACATCTGCCATGCTGCGTCCCCCCCCATCAACCAAAGCGTCCCCCTATATTCAGAGTAGTGCAGAGAAGAAACATTATGTAACAGTCATAGCGTGCCTGCTTTTTGTGCCTGACAGATTCATCTGTAAACCTTCATCGCCCCTTGAAATGCATGATCTTTGTTTACATACACATGGTTCAGACTTTGCAGCTGATCCAACATATGCTAGACATAAGGGTAAGTTGTGGTTATGACTGTGACAAGGCATAGAAACTGCATCCAGCATTGCACCCCACCCCACCTGTTTAACCCCCACCCAATTATCACACAACACCAATAGTGGTTAATGTCCCAAAGGCCTTTTATTACAAACTTAAATAACCTCTTTAAATAACAATAACAAAGACCAATAACAACTATATCAACATACCAGAACATAAAATAAAACAGTATTATAACACAACATTAACATGACATTTTGTAACCATACCCTGAGCCAAGTCCTCCCCCTACTATCCCATGGAGGTCTGTGCCACCATATTATATATGCTCTCAGAGGCATCCTTAACCCAGTTTGGGAACGATATCACAATTACTTGCAGCCCCCACACCAAAAACATCCCAACCATGGCTTTTCACCACCACATTCAGGAGAATCTACACCATGATGGATCTCCCACCCACTGATACCATTACCAAGGACCAACTTCCCTCAAGGAACTCACTGTCAGTCTAAACTACCTTCCTTTAAAACAAACAGGTGCTCTGTCCCGCAAACAAAAGACCACACCCTATTGTTCCCTCACCTCTTATAACATTAATCCCTCCTATTCCTTACGTCACCTTACACCTTCCCTCATCACTACCTTGGCTTACCCCACCTTCTGATTACTCTTCCACTAGGCCTTCCACTATCTCTACCTACGTTTTTTATGCCAGGCCTGACTTTACACCAAGCTTCATTATGCAACATTTTGCATAGAGGAATAGGAAGGAAAACAGAGTATTTGCTTTTTACAGGGGCCAGGTGGGGATATGGTGCGGGGAATATTTCTAGGACACAAAACTACCCAAAAAACAGAAATGGCATCAGAAATGGCCAGGAATAATGTAACCTATGAGATTGCACCACAGGTAAAAAGCAGTGAAAGATCTTATTCTGGTCAAGATTCTGGTCCAGTTCTAAATTTGAGTGTGTGGTCATCTTGATTGGCCAGGCTAGAATCACGTACCGTATGCACAGAGGAGTTAAGTCATTCCTAGCAGCCAGCTATGCCAAGATCACACATATAGTCATGTATTTTTTTTTAGAAAAGATAGTAAATAAGCAGGTTTGTTTAATACAGAGAGCACATAGCATATTCTTCAATAAAAAGGTGCCTTCTTATGATTTTTTGTTTCTTAGGTTTAGTTTCAATGCGCAAATGATGTATAAGAAGGGATCTGGAATCAAATCTAAAATATTCCATATTATTGTAATTTCACAAGGGTGATATTTTATTAAAATGATTCAATTTCTTTAAAGGGGAGGGGTGTCTTTTAATGCAGCTGTTTTCATGTAAGCAGGGAAAGAAATATTTTCCTTCTTCTTAATCAACATAAGCTTGAAACTTTTAATTATAAATACAGTTCGGCATGCCTGTTATTAAAGACTATGCGTAGAAAAGAAGAACAAGTAAAAATCAAGACAAGAAAATTGTAAGTGCTTCTTAAAGTTGGTTTTAAATAGAGTTTGATTTTCCTTCTCTGTAATGAAAAGCCATTAGGCAGCTTACAGAGAAACTAACGATTCTTCAAGCAGAAATCTACTGCGTGCATTGATATTTTTCTCAGTGTATGGAGCCTGCAAATGACGCATTTGTACTGCTCACTCTGTACACCTGCAGTCTAAAAATATCATAAATATTTCTTTAGCTTTCTCTATAGATAGCATGACCGGGTCACCGGAATGCCTTGACATTCAGGTGGCCCATTGAGTCTTGTGTGTTGCATTGTTAAAGGGGTATTGCCTATAGCAAACAAGGAGACAACAAATATCATTTAAAAAACAAGTCATAAAAAAATAGAATTCCAATAAAAATACTTGCAATAAGCAACTTCTTCACAAATGTTTTAGATTTATTTTAAAATAAAGATTTGGCAAGGAACTCTATAAGTTGTGCTCAGAAAGCAGAGGGAGAGCAAAGTACTGGACATCACACCAAATGTATTTAATCAAATCAGGACTTTTAAAGCAAGTACTTCTCATACAGTTTTACTTAACAAGCCTAACAATATTTTGTTACAAATAACTACACATTCGTATATCAATAAAAACATTTTAAAAAACAATCTTAATCTTTCTTTCTTGCTCGACACATTTTGTGGAGCCAGTCCACATCTTCAGGAATAAATTGATTAATACAATTATATACATACAATCAATTATAATATACCAAGATAGCAGCACAAACAAACAATAATAAACCTGATACCAAATAAGTACAACTCACATTTTCACATATATTCATCGCTATGGTCCTGTGATCCCCTCAAAAGGAATGGCAATGGAACCCAAAAAGGCATTCTTTTTATATATATATACCTAATCATCACTTTAGTCTGAGGGTTTGGAGGCTGCCATCTTGGGGGAGACAGGCCTTTTCTTCCTCATTTCAGAACTTTAGTAAAGGAAAACAACAAGCAGCTTATTAGTGACATATCTCACTGCTACTACTAAAGTAATAGCAGTCAAAAGCTGCAATATCCTACACTTTAGAAATACAACTATAAGTCTGAAGGCACAAAAAGTAGTTTTTGTTTTCCTTAGTCATGGATACAATAGGAAGGGTTGTTATCCTCTGTGAAGTTCTTGTTTGCGCCTGTGTACTCTTAGGCAGACTTGCCCTCTCTGTCTGCAATAAAAGGAAACCTTCCAGTGGCCACCTGTGCCGAAGTCTAAAATGGAATTTCTCCCACTTTAATAGAACAGTTCCTGTTTTAGCTTTTGGACAGGAAGTTAATGGATATTATAGCTAGTATTACAAAGGCAACATGATAATAGACGGAGTTTTAAACCATCTATGCTCTATCCAAATAATAAAAGCAAAAGGGTTATATTTGTGCGTACAAAAATCTCAAAATGTTCATCCCTACAACATAGAACCTTGAATATAAAAAGAAAAATAAATGTATATAAATCTTTACATTAGTGCTCATATGTTAACAAGGAACACACTGCAAGATGAGAACAGAGGCAGAGAGATATGACCTCATGAGGCTGCTGTTTCTTCTCCACTGTGCAGACACAACCTGGGAGAGAGTTCAGGTCTTCCTGTTGTATTATGTAACTGCAGTAAAGAAAAGTTAGATCTCCAGCTTGCAGTACTGTAAGGCAGAAATGAGTAAATCTCAGGAATACATTATATGTATTTCAACTATGTATTTAGTGGCTTGTCTGGAGTTCAGCTTTAATACTTTCCATCACTGGCATGAATAATGTTTAATTCTACTCTGACACTTACTGACCTTCAAAGGATACTCCTTAAGAAATGTTACCCAACCTGTGTACAGAAACCTGTTTTATGTCCTTGGTGCTGCCTCTAGAGTACCACCCCACTGGGGGGACACAAGCTGTCAGTTCCTTGTGCTGCACTGCATTTTCACCCTGTTCCATTTCAATCAAGACTATAGGTGGCTGTGCTGATGACCCTTATAAAACCTGCTCTAAATGATGTTTGTTTCCAACCACTGCTGTGCAAAGAGAAAGACACAAAGAGGCTGCATGAGCAGCACTAAGATGTATGTCTACAGTAAGGGCAATTTCTAAAAAATACAATGCACAACTATTTATACCAAACAAATATATATACTAAAAAAAAAAAAAAAAAAAAAAAAAAAAAAAAAAAAAAAAAAAAAAAAAAAAAAAAAAAAAAAAAACGTAATGTCATCTTGTAAACATCCACTAAAAATTAAATCCGTATATCAAATCCTGCACTTAACCAGCTGGAAAAATCTAGTGTTTTTTTTAGTTGGTAAAACGACTGACACTGTGCCTTACCTTGTGAAACTCTGACAATATAATTGGAAGGCCATTTTCTTGAAGAAGGCATGGATGAATCGTGAAATTATAGAGGTGCAATGAATCTCTGTTCTCTAGATTTAATAAAAGTGTTAAGCCTTAAGTTCTCGGATCAAGACTGACTTTATTTTAATTTATTCATTATTGACCTGGCATATAAAATAATGTCCTGATCTTTGCTGATGCTATAAAATGTTAAAACACATGCAGTCTTTTTAGGAAAACACAGTTTATGTTAAAGGAGAACTATGGGCAACACAATCACCTTCCTATCCCCCACTCGAACCCCTCTCCCCCATTTCCCATGTTCGGCAGTCAAAAAAAAAAAAAAAAAAATCAGACAAAATGCCCTTTTAACCTAAACCTGCTGTTATGTCATGGTCCCGTCATAAACCTTTGCTCTTCTTCTACCTTCACAGGGAGAATTCTTTTAGTTTTCATGTGACTAACTGCAAAAAAATAGATTGGCTAAATTCTATTCTATTCTATTCTATTGGCTCTCCTTTTGGGAGGTTCTCCTAAATTTAAAAAAGAATGCAGTGATGTTGGCACATGCATTGGAGAATGAGCCCACTCATCTGCTGTGACAGATTAGCAGTCCTCTGCTAGTGTTACAGTGCTGGCCACAGACCTGAACAAAGGATTTAGGCAAATAAAAAAATAAAAATACTTGCTGAATGGGCAAGATAGGGTGGTAGTTAGTATAGGAGAGGGGTAATTGTTGCCCATAGATGTGATGAAAAAAAAACCTTTGTTTTGTTTTGTTTTTGGTGTATTAGCCAAAAATCCAATGGCCCATATTACATTTTTGCTACCTTAGCAACCTTGCTTTGCTGATTGTACTACTAAGTTCCTATGTAGTTTTAAGGTGAAACTATCACCACATTTTCAACCCAGATGCAGGATGTGGGAAGAAGAAGAAAGAAGATGGCTGCGCCTAAAAGTAGAAAGCTTAGACGGCGCATGAAGTACTAAACTCAGACTGAAGGGAAATCGAGGGCTTTTGTGCAATAAAAGTGTGTTTTTTTTTTTTTAATGAAAGCTCCGCTATAAGACTACAAAAGTCAGCAAAGTGTTTCCTTTTGGCATTTGCTTGAAAAACCTTTTTGGTTTTTTTGGCATTTGCTTGAAATTACAAATAGGAATGGTGCTATGTAGAGCACAAAGCTACAAGCACCCCAAAATACAGCATGTTTGCTTTAAAGTAAAAATTCTGTTGCATGTTATTAAGCCAACATTTCAGGGCTATGTGTGGTCTCTTTCTCAACTCAACATAGTGAAAAAAGATATGCCCAAAACTAAAAGCAAGATTCATTTGCTAAATCTGCTGTTCAAGCCCCTAGCCAGCACAGTTTCTAGGTGCAGAGGGAAACAGAGGGAAACTGATTCATTGGGCCTGATTTATTAAAGCTCTCTAAGGCTGGAGAGGATACACTTTCATCAGTGAAACTGGGTGATCCAACAAACCTGCAATGGATTTCTTCAAAGTAATTTGCTGTTTGTTAGCAAATGTTTTAGACCAGATCCATTTTAGATTTGCTGGATTGTGGCAGTTGTGCTGGACAGTTTCCTAATGTCTATTCATCACTCCATCGCTTTTCCAAATCCAAGAAGAAGCAGGATTTTTTAGTACACTTTACCATGAATAGAAATGTCCTTCCCATGATGCTGTACAGCTACATGAAATTTCAGGTGATGGCAGAATTGCACATCATGGTAAATGTACTTCCAAATAAAATACAAACTTTACGAACAGTAAGGGTTTAGATTACAACTCCCCCCAACTTTTCTTTGGTTCTTGATTCGGCTGCACCCCCTTAGATCCCCTACAATTTCTCAAAAGTTATTCACTTTACATTTATATCACATTTACTTATATTGTTTTTTTGTATAGGTATGTGTACTTAAGCCATATAAACTGCCATTCTATAGCTCTATCAAATTATATCACATTTTTGTTCACTTCTCAATAGTCTCTGAGGACTTAAATTGCTTACATCTGTTCTGCTGGGGAGGTAATTATTGCCACTTCAGTATATCTTTTTTAACACCAATAAATATAGTGGAGTGTTTGCATTTGATGTCCAGATCAACAATTTCCCTAATCTTCTCTCTGCTCAAAGCTTTTTGAAAAATGAGTCATTCACGGAAATTGTATCTGTCATTACATTTAGCCTATTTCAAACCTAGCACGAGCTACACTTTCAAACATTGCACTTGTCAACTTCACTTAACTACATGCACCCTGCTCATTAACTAGTTGTGTTAAAGCTCTAGAAAGTGTATGTCAAGTTTTCCAGTAAATATGTCTGTAAAAGTTTTTAACGATCTACTGCCTCTTCATATGATACTGCAAAAGTATTATCTTATTTTCCTAGTTAACCACATGTGCAAATGCACTAATAATTCAGAGGTACATATGAGGAGATGTTTAGAAGAATAAAAAATATATATCTTGTTGTAACCCAATAACCTGGTAAACCCAAATATCCTGTTCTACACCAACTTGTATTAAATATGGACTCATTTACAGATACATGAAAAACTAGACAGATATATTTCAGGATTGAATGTATTTAACAATAATATTAAAGTAGACCAGAGAGGATATAAAATATGTAAGTGACCACTGTATATCGTATACTTAAATATAAACTTACCATAATATTAATATAATATAAACCAAGATGCTTATTATTTTATCTGAGAATACAGGAAAATGCTATGACTACTATAAACCTAGGGTACAAAATGTCATCAATGCTTGAAAGCAGTAATCAATAGAAATTCCAGTAAACTTTCCATGTATAAATACATCCATGGCGTGGTATATTTAAACAGTCTTATATATCTTTTTTAAAAGGCTAAAGTAATTTGTGTTTTTTAATTAGGTCACTTGGTTTTATTTGATCTTTTGTGCATTATTGTTGGTCACCAGTAGGCAACTCTGTGTCTTCATGTAAAGCAGCGGTCCCCAACCTTTTTGGCCCAGGGACCGGTTTGATGGAAGGAAATTTCTCTGAGGACCGGGGGGGGGGGGGGTGCACAGAGAGAAAAGAGAAGACATACTCTGGCGTCTTCTGTGCACCTCTGCTGCTTCAAAGCGATCACATGACATCTGACAGCCAATCGAGCTGCATGTCATGTGCTCGCATTGCTTGTACACAGACTACTGTGTACATTTACCGGCATCTCATACAAACACCGCTGCGGACCACTTCCGGTCCGCGGATGGTGGTTGGGTGCCGCTTCGTTTTCAATAATGGATCATGTACTCGCGGCCCACTGAAAACACCGCCGCGGACCGGTAGTGGGCCGCGGCCCGGTGGTTGGGGACTGCTGATGTAAAGTGTGCAACAAACCCATGACTCCAACAGCAAGAGTTTGCAATACAGTTTATATCAGGATACAGCACCATCTACTGGTGTTACACCTCAGTATTAGCCTAGATTCTTTTTCTAATGCTATTTTAAGGACCATAGGCTGCAGGATTCCTGGTCATTAACCTGAAAAGCATGTACAAGTATATCCAAAAAGCCCCTATCTGGAACACTTGTTCCACATCAGCAATTTCCTGAGTTGTCATACAAGTATAGTTGGTGTCATGGCTTCATATCATACCCTAAGCATGCATCTTTAAAGCTGAAGGTAAAACATCTTATATTTTGACTTTCTTGTTACCTTCTTTAAATTACTGAGTGAAACTTAGTTTTTTTTATCACATACCAGACTTTTGATTTAGTGACTTCCTTGCCAAGTCTCTGCAATGCAAGCATGCCATGGTTAGTGGACGATCCTAGCAGGGTTCTGTACAAGGCTTTTTAAAAGTTTTTATGCCAACATGTGATGTCAAGTTTCAGTGATTGAAAGAACTGAAATCCTGGGGGATGGGGGTGGGGGGTGGACAGGGGTTGATGATGTTGGATGTCTATCAGTCAGAAAATAGAGAACAAAAAGTTATCCTTTTCTTTTTAGACAACATAATAATGATCGCAAATCTGCATTTGTAATAATAAGCACTTCAAGCATGTTTGGCTTTAATATAAACTAAAACTTTCAAATTATTGAAACTTTATGAAATACATGAATCTGTTCGAATACATTACAATAAAAAGACTTTGTAATTAAAATTACATGCCACGTATTTGTTTTGAAAGTATTCATTGAACATCACAATAGAACAACTTATTTGCACTTATGTGCCTAGTATGTTTGCCCTTCGTATGTAAGCATTTCTGTGCATTATATCAATGTTCCTTATTGGCATTGGGTAGTTGCGCTTACTTGCATTGTATGTATTCAAAATATTCCTTCTTTGTTCCATTTATAAAACAGCTGAGTTTCATTTTATTACAGCTGCGTGAAAGAAGACTCAGTGAGCTTTTTTAATTCAATGGTTCTCCTTCTTAACTTGGCCGTATAAATGAGTTTCCTTTTATCTAAATGACCCTAGTATTTAAAATCAAACAGCATCTTCATAAAACAAACTATACAATCCATTTTGGTCTTCAAAGCCTATATTCAGCTGCTTCACAATGCATACATTCTTTGATCTACTATTTCATCCTGTAAGTTTAAAAAGAAAATCCCTACAATAAAGTTTAGTTCTTGCTGCAGTAGAAACCTAACAAAGAATTAGCACTTATATGAATATGCTTACACTGCCTTCTTCAAAATTCTGTTTTGAAAGTGTGCTTCTGTAAGACTTAAAAAATACAACCATGAAAATCTTACACCACCCAAGTATAACTTTTAGGTATAAGAGTGCATCAAGCATCCTTACTGGCAGTGATCTGGTATTCTGAGAACACCAGGCACTGATATGCTCTTTACTGATGGTGTTCAGGTCAATGGCGAAAATTAATCTGAACATCGGTCATTTGACACAGAATGAATAAATACAAATAGCTCTGATGATCTGTGGTTAGATTTGGTACTAAGCTATAGGCTATAACTGTCATTAACAGTTTAGTGCAGCTAGGGATTACGGAACATCACACAGCACAGTGAAAGATCCTGTAACGATAAGTATAGGTTAAAAGAACAAAAAAATTATATATTTACTTAAATATATAATTTACTTAATTTACTTGATATATAATTTAACTTATAATTTTATTGCAGGCAAAAGCGAAAACAATGTACAAATACATATTACAAATTAGTGAAAAGAAAAAACAAAAACCAAATACAACCAATTAGAGGTGTACAGGAAATTAAGGATAGACACATTGAAATACATTAACACTTTACACATGTAAACTGTGCTCTTTGCTTGTTCTATACCTGTAATGCGCCTGGGCACACAAACCACAGCCAACTCCAAAAAGTTTTTTATCTAGTTTTATTATAGACATAAAACAAGACGGGGTATTTCCAAGTATTTACAGATGTCAAGTCTGATAAGCGTAGTACAGGAGGGTAAGGCAAAGGCAGGTCAGGATCAATCCAAGGTCAGGGCAGGCAGCAGACAAGAGAAGTCACAAACAACCCGAGGTCAGGACAGGCAGAGTTCAGGCAAGAGTCAGGTATCAGACCAGGTCGCTATTATAATGACAAATTAGAGAAACATTAACCAACACAAAGAACGCACCAAAGCACACTGTGTACACAGAGGCTTATAGCGGGCAATGGTGTTCAGGACAGGCTCTCCTTAAATGGCCAGAGTGACCAATGACCTTGCACCATTTGATTGGAGGGTAACTGAATCCCCTGTGGCCGATTGGCTGCAGGGAATTCAAACTAACTATGTCCCGCCCCGCAGCGAGGCAGCCGAGTTCCACGCCCTCGAGGGGTACAAGAGGCACGCGTGGTAGCACGCGCACCTCTTCCCACAGCACCCCTGGGGCATGCCCTACTTTGCACATCCAAAGGAGTGCTGTAAACAAGACTTTCTGTAATCACGTCCATAGAGATGCAAGGGATGCCGGCTGGCCGAACAGTAGTTTGGCCGTATAAATTTGTAAAAAGAAAAAGATAACAATATAAACAGGTATATCAGTTCAGAGGGGGGATCTCCTTCTAGCTCTTTGTGTGAATACCAAGATGTATAACAGAAAGAATTATATAACCGAGTCCTTGTTGGATGTTGAGTGTGTAGATAAAACTTTAATATGTTTCAAAGAAAATTTTGGTTTCATGTCTTTATGCAAGGAAGTCTCAGTCCATTCAGTTTTAAATATTTGTTGCATTTTTGTTAGGAAAAGGGGAATTGTTGGTAGGGTAGAAGTCAGCCAACAATGCAAGATCGTTTTTATGGCCATTGCCGATAATAAGAGTGCCAATCTTTTCACCCCTATGGAAAACCAAGTCATGTATCTTTTCACCATACCAAAATTTAATAGATTGGTTTGAATATATTTGGTCAATTAATACCAGAATCGCTTTACTACTGAGCACTCCCACGGATTGTGATAGAGAGATGCCGCCTGTGTTCCACATTTAAGACATTTATGTGATTCAGCTTTTCCCATGATACAGTATGGACTCCCTTGGGGGAGATGACATTTTTATGAAAAAGTCTAAAGAACATTTCCCTGAATTGGACAGCCAGTAAAGCCTTCCAATTGGCACGGTACATTTCGCCATACCCACCCTCTCCCTACAGTAATCTAAATTAGTTTTTAAAACTTGGTAGTACTTTGATATTGCCTTGGTAGGTGCCAGGGGAGTTAATAACATAAGACTGAGGGGATTGTGCCAGTCATTCGGTGAAAATGATTAAAACTATAAACCCTACCTTGTAATATTAAAAATATACCGTTTTCCATGAATGGAAATTTCCTTTTCAGTTCAAGGAAGGATAAGGCCCTGCGAGTTGTTGGGTTAATTTGACAATGTGAATGGTGACCACTACTTATAATAATTGCATGTGCCACAAAGCCGATAATAAAAAAGAACATTTTCAGGACAACAAACGATTTTTTGGGTCATTTAAGGCACCAAATTCTCAGTGTTTGTATAATGTTGGGTTATTTATCGCAGGAACCGAGGAGAGACCTTTGGCTGCCCATTCGGCTAACATAGGGGATGAATTCTAGGTGAAAATTCACTATATACCCACAGAGGAATGGGCATTATGGGATTCATCTTTCCTTAATAAATGCTAGAGTTTCCATTGTGAAAATAACAAGGTATTGCTGTGCAACTCATCCGGGAGGAGTTCTTTATGAATATGCAAGATAGCTAGTGGGTTCCAGGGGGTGTTTAAAGCAAAATCAACCTGTAGGTTAGTGTAATAGGAAGTACCATGAATCCAGTCCTTCAGTATACACAGAAGGAAAGCTTAATTCAATAGTGATATTATTATTATTACACAGTGTTTATATAGCACCATCATATTACGCAGCGCTGTACAAAGTTCATAGTTGTCTTACTAACTGTCCCTCAAAAGAGCTCACAATCTAATGTCCCTACAATAGTCATATGTCATCAATGTAGTCTAAGGTCAACTTTTTATGGAGGGAAGCCAATAACCTCACTGCATGTTTTTGGGATGTGGGAGGAAACCAGAGTACAAGGAGGAAACCCAAGCAGACATGGGGAGAACCTGCAAACTCCATGCAGATAGTGTCCTGGCTGAGATTCGAACCTGGGACCCAGCGCTGCAAAGGCCCGAGTGCTAACTCCTTAGCAACTGTGCTGCCCATGTGTCCATGTCGGGCAGGTTGAGACCACTGTTGGGGTTCTGTAAGTTTGGTACCCCAAGAAAGATTTTTTATATACAATATGGTTGTGGGTATCTCTAAGGATTTTCTAATCCCCTCTAGGAAATGGGTAAGAGGTAATATGTACCCCTATACCCCTCTGTCCATGGTGAGAGGTGGATGTCAGGGGAACTTTGAGATTACAAATAATCCCCCCCACCTACAAAACCCTACAATACAGGTGTTAGGTTGTGGGAAACAGGCCCTTTCCACCACTGGGGGAAGGCCGAGGTCTGGTTTTCCGAAAACAGAAGAGGTTTACATGCTTTTTTGGCCTCTTTCTTTTTGGAAAACCCAGATTCTAGAAGACCTTTTATAGATAGGGGAAGGGGCATGTGGGCAAAAATGCCCACACTTGGTATTATCTGATGACAGGCTAACACATTGGTACACCTGTCTCTGACCTTTCTTCTACAGAGGGCTGCATTCTGACATCAAGAATGACATCAGTGCATTACTTTAAAAAAGAAAGTGACTGATTAGCCAAGGCACCATTTTATGGTACTCAGGGACATAGGTTGAAGCCATTCTAAGGGTTAAAAAAAGGTGGGCCTGAAGAGAGTTTGCTGCTAATTACTCAAAGGGTGAAGTACTTAGGGAAAGTACTTTCGGGAAAGTGCTTGGAGAAAGTATTTGAGAAAAAGTACTTTGGAATAGTATTACTGTTTAGCAAGTGAAACCACATCAATTATTTTCAGTTATAGACTGGCAGTTCGTTCCTCATTGATGCTAATAAAATTTGCCTTTTTTCTCACACTGGATCCAGCAACTCAGAATTTGTCCAGACTTGTATGAGTATGACATTTAGATACTGTCTAGTCCACCTTCGAGTATAGTGGTTTGCCAAGGAGTAACTGCACCACTACCACCACTGATGTCACTTGCAATAGCAAGAACTAAGAAATCAGCATCCCCAGCACACACTCCGGGTCTCAGCTGAAACGGATTTTAGAGCCAGATTAGTTCCTGACTCTATCCTGCGCTACTTTTGGCTGCTGGGACTTTATAGCCTCTCAGCTTCCAGTCACCAGTGCCTGTTGTAGCATTAAACTAGGCTGGCTGTTTCAGACCCTATGGGTTTATACTGCCTGGCCTGTCCTTTTGCCTGTGACCCAACTCTGCTTGTGTCTTGCCCCTAAATAGCTAATCTGGTGGACGGATTACCTGTGGATGACCTCTTGCTTTGTATTCTGGACTTGTCTTTGTTGGAATCTTGGTACTGCATTATCTGTGGACTCCTGGTCCTCTGTCAGCCTTTCCCCAGACACCATACCTTGTGGAAGACCTGAGGGCAACCGTGTGCTGGGAATTGCAAACCAGTCTCCCCAGGCAGAGCAGGGGGGCTTGCTATAGGTGAAGAGTGCAGTGTTGGATCAGGGGACTGGTGTCTGGTAAGCACTGTTGCGGGACCGAGGTCTTACAGAACTGATCAGAAAAATGGATTGGCTCCTAAAACCATTCTTAGTCTTTTTTATCAAAAATACTGCTTTTAATCTTTTTTTTTTTAAACCAAAATTGAAGTCTGAGCTGAAAAAAATCAAGGTGGGATTGAATTCAGTCAGAACGTCAAGAAATCCAATCTGATTTAATCCACTTTTTTTTGTTAAATTTAAACAGATCATTGGTCAGTCAGTTCCTTTTTCAACAAACAAAGAAAAAATTCAATCAAAATTTTGGATGTGGGCAAATGCGCCAACACTTGGTATCATTCAATGACATTAAACTTCCACTGCCATGGGGACTGGGGTGCTTGATATTGTTGTACATGCAAGATATATAAAGTTTTCTGCAGGCAGGGTCTGTTTTAGGCAGAAGCTGTGGTGTTAATGTGTGTAGATGCGTTTTAAATCTCCAATGTATTCTGTTATTACTGGATCTCACTGTACTAGACTTTTTGCAGGAATGGTATATATTACAATAATTAATGATCATCATAAAATCACATCACATCACAAAATCATAAATTGAAGGAATTCCATCTTTCTCTTGTTGCCGGTTAAGCCACATAAAATGTCCCTTCCCAATCAATGTACACATTTTTCCTGGTATTTTATAGTCCTTGGACATTTTGTGGTCTTTGTATGCTTTTTGATGCACTTGGCTGCTGTAGTTACAGATAACAAATGTTTTGGACCAGTTCATAAAAAAGGTCTAGGAACCAAAATTAGACAAATTCTAGCCACACTGGACATTTTGCACCTAGTCAGCTTCATCAGAGGGCAACATCTGGGTAGCTTAGAAATTATGTGGATAGATACATTTTTAGGATGCATTAATCGATTGCTAATTTTTTAAAAATTCAGGTATGTTTAAACTTGACTTGGTAAATTCTCAAAGGTTGTGACTTTTTTTTTATTTGGGTAAAAAAATAGAAGTAATGAAGTTCAATGAATTTCTCTAGTAGTCAATTGTGGTAAAATTATACCATAATATAATTTATATGTATATATTCCATATAAAATAATTGAGTCATTGTAGGCTTTAGCACCACTATTGGGTCTCTTTTTTAAAGTAGTGAATGTGACATTCACTGAAACATTTCCTAGTGGAGAATATTCCAGGTCCAATGTTATTCAATGGCAGTAATTGATTCTCCACTGGGAAAGGTTTTGGTGAATGCCAGATTCACTACTATAAAAAGAGATCCCTATGTGTTAATTAAATACATCCCATTTCTATCTACAATATTCTGTTGATGTAGTCCTTTTGCAAGTTAATGGTATTGAATAAAAATCAAAGGATTTACAAACCAAAGAATCTTCAAAGATATTCAAATGCTGCTTTGTATGATTTGCTGCAACTTGAAATTATTTCAGCTGCCTAGAAAAAAGGTCTGGCATTTTGATACATATACAGCTTGAAATGTGCCATGAGGTAATAGCTCGCTCTACAAGAACAATTCTATGTACTGTACATTTAATGAGTCTGACATTTACATTGCCACATAGCTCTCCATCTACATACAATATAAATGACACATCCAAACACAATAAATATCATTTCTCTTGTGGTTGTCAGTAGAAATGAGTTAACCGCCTAAGAAAAAAAAAAACTTTCTTATGAGAAATATGGCAGTTTTATTATGGAGTCTGACCTTCTTTTGTCAATGCAGCTGTTAGGTCTTATAATGCACCACAGGATTCACCATATCTCTGAATCACCAATGTAAGAATTTGAAAAGTCAGAAAAAAGTCAGAATTCCCTTTGTGTAGGTGTGTTCTGGGTCATTAACATTAGGAATTATTGCTGTACTAAACTCCCAGAAAAAAGAAATAAATAAATACAAAATCTCATGTCTTGATAAGATAAAAGATGCTAATGGCAATTGTTCATTTTTTCTCCTTTCTGTTTCTGAAAGACTCACTATTCTATAGCTGGCATTCTCCTTGAAGCTGAAAGACACCCAGCAACATTTATTTAATTTCCTGTGAGCTCAGGGGATCAAGGAAACATCTTCTGGGGGTCAATCATTATGACACTCTGGGCTGCTACAGACAATTGTTCTTACCACGTTACATCAGCAACCAATGATGAAAAATAATCTCCCATACATCCCATACAGGATCTTTACTTATAGTGCAATATAAATGTTTCATGGCACGTCCACGTCTTTTTGTTTGGATTGCCCTATTCATACTGCCTGTAAAGCGTGAATGGACTTTTAAAGTTCCATATAAGCATTCCTCGAAAACTATACAGGACAATTTGTGATCCCCAGCTTTATCAGTATCTATCTAGAACAACCTTTCTTACCCTTTTTAAATAGGGGAACCTTTGAAATACTTTTCACGTCTTCATGGAACCCTAATATAATTAGTATATCTACAGCTCACAGTATATTAACATGCTACAGATAGCTAAAAAGATCATTGGTGTCACTTTCATTGACAGAAGAGACACAATCTTACTCCTTGGTCCACAGAACCCTGGTTGGGAAACATCGATTTACAAGATTGTGAAATCACCCTCGCCTAGATGCTGTGAACAGAGGGGCAAGCATAGCATATTCTACCAAATTAATTAATTGTTTTACATTGGGGTGGGGGGTCTAAGAATTATACAATCTGATAAGGAAAACTGGTGACTGGCCTGATTCTCAAAAGACAGTTTCAATAATCATATTCAGACTTTGTACTAGCAGACATCCATCTGTAACAAACTGATCACTGATCAATATTTAATCAGGTATCTGTGAAATATGAATTCATGGTCTAATTCCCAAATACTATCCGTAATACCGGCCATGTAGCGACAGCAAGCTTTAGAAATATAGGCGTGAAACAGATGATAAACCCTACATGGTTATGCAATGGTTATGTTAAACCCTACAGTGTATGCAATAAATAGTTAAAACTGTCAAGAAACACAGTGCAAGAGCACAAGGACAGAATAAAATGCTAATTTTCTTCAAGTATAAAATAAATCAGAAGGTGATAATCATTGGATTGTTCTTTCCTCATTGAGGATACAAGAGGCTAAACAATGATCTCCCCAATAAGACATTCATTTCTATGTCATTTAACAAGCTAACATGAATAACAAAAAGACTGATACCAAGCCTAAATGGATGTTTCAAAATACCTGTACTGATATAATCAGAGCTGCATTCTTCTTAGGTTAATTGCATTCAATGGTTATCTTTTATTAAATAGGTAATAATACATAGATGTAATACACACCCTTCTGAAAATCGTCTCTACTATAGTATAAAATTATAGGGTACACATTTTTTTAATAAGGGAGTTAAAAGAATCATTTTACAAAGAAGAAACCAGGTACCTGTGACATAGCATCATTTTTAAACCTCTTTATATAAAATATAAGCAAGTTCCCCAGGCAATATGCTTTTAATTTAAAAAAAAAAGTATTATGGGTACTGAAAGGGTACCTCAAAGGGTATTTTCAGAATGTGGCATTTAGCACCACTGTTGTTAAGACAAAGAATGAATAAAAGAAAAAATCCAATCCAACTTCAAGATCCTATCCAGGTGGTACCTCACTCCGGAAAGGTGCAGAGACGGTTCCCAGAGATATCTGATCGTTGTTGGTATTGCCAAAAAGCATTGGGGTCCTTCCTTCACAGATTTTGGGAGTGCAAAAAGCTTTTGCCTTTCTGGTTTGCAGTCAGGGACATTACCGAACGGTTGATCGATTCCCTGATCCCAGACAATCTGGCTCCCATCAATTTATGGTTGCGGAGGTTAAACGAGATCTACCGCATGGAAAACCTTGACCTTGTGGGGCTCGAGTAGAACATCTTTCAATACCTGGTACTATTGGTCTCAATTTACAACCTCTTTAGAGTATAGTCACTATCTTGGCCCGTCCTGACCCCATTACACAGCATAACCTGCTATTAGTTCCCTGGCACTCCATAACGCCACCATGATATTTTGATCCCCCAACCAGTTTTATCCAGACACATGATTCATTTCCCTTTTTCCTTCCCTATATCTCTAGACCTCTCATCTTCCATCCCACAAGAAAGGGCTACAGGCGCAAGGTTCCCCTGAATTACTCTCTGTTGGGCTTTAAAATGATGTGTTTTTGTTCATTATTACATGCTGTGTTTTATTCATTGTGCTGTGCTGTGCTGTGAATGTGTATAGGCTTTTTCAAATATTTTAGGCATTTATGACTGATTATTGGGTGATTATGTTTTTTTTTTGACAAATATTTGTATCCAAATATTCGTTTTATTTATAGTCCATCAAGAAAATGCATTGGAGTGGACTGTGTGGACTGTCACAATAAGTGTGCAGTAGGCAAAAAAATGTAATAAGTCCAGCATCCACCCCCTGATCAAGATAGTTATATACACCAGAAATACATCCAACAATTGTCAGACAAACCGACATAACTCTAAAACTTGAAAATACTTTTATCACCACGGGGTGTTAAGCTGCTGAACATAAGGTATTCCAAAGCAGGAAAGTTTGAAATTAAAGTATAGAAAAGACATACAAAAATGGATTTCATTTACATTTTCTTTTCTCTTTCTTGCCAGCTTTAATGTCAGCCCCATGCTGTCAATAAACTATACGTTCTTCATTGACATCACAGAACAGTTTCTGAAACTTGGAATTTTGACCTGGCAACATCATTTATGTGTGCACAAATAGCCTCCAGGATATAAAGGAGAACATCAGTCAGAATAGACAGTTTTGCCAATTGGATGAAATTGGACATATTGCAGAATATACAGTGCAACAATTAACTACTCTAGACAGGTAATTAGAAACAGTATAAAGCTTGTGTTAAATTACTTAGTGATCAATAAACATTTTATTTTCTAAATGCAATCACCAAGGAAATGCTCTGGCCATTTATGTTCTTCTATCTATTCCAAATTCTGAAACAGATTGGTGGAGTGCATTTACAATGCCTGGTTAGATCAAGGGTTGCTTGGTATTGCAACAAACAGAAAACTTCTGCCCATGCCTGCTAGGTTAATTGCCCTCTGAGACTAGCTGATCCTTGTACTTGTGAGTATGCCCCCTATGTGTTCTAGTGCAAGAACATTTTGCAAATGAGTTGGCTTTAGTGTTAGTGTAGGGGGGCGTATCAGACACTGTATGGTTAATGCTACCTTGGAATACTGTGGAATTTTGACTGATGCTGGGGAACAGTAAACAGCCTGTAAACAGTAAGACTTGCTAATGTACAGTAAGCTTTTGTTTTCTTCTTTAGGAGAAACTATATTTTGTTTTTTGTCGTTCATGTAATCACATGCAGAATTAACAGTTTAAACTGAGATAAAAAGTAAGGGGGGTCTGTATATAGAATATAAAACCCACTCAGCTTTTATGAATAATAGTTACTGCTTTGTTTGCAGAAAGCATTACCTGCAACAGTAACAGTGGGATGACCCTGAAAGCTAAACACAGGATGGCCTTGAAGGCAGATAAGAGACTCTTGCAGTTAGAACCAACTTGAGCAAGAAGGTGGACAGTCATTTTTGTACTTATATGCAGAATATGTTATTGGATAATCTGCGAATGACAATTAGACAACGACCAAAGCCCTCCTATTGAGGTATTTCCTTGTTTTACGCAGAATCTCTGTGCTTAAACTGCTAATCAATTGATTTTCTTTGTTGCAAAACAATAAATCTTCCTAATCTGGGTCTACTGTCTAAACCTTGATGGTCCATTTGCAAATCCACCTAATAGAACTGGACACTGAACATTCCTGCACTTCTCCAACCCCTTTATCTACCACTGCCGCACTTGAAGATCTGATGCAAATTGCGATGGGTCCACGAAATTTCAGCGAACCAATTTCGCAGACCCATCGGAAGATCAAGGAAATCATTACAGGAGGAGTACCACGGCTGCATTCATAAATGCAGCTGTGGGAATCCTCCTGTGCACGATCCCCAGGCAATAGAGGTTAAATGATCGTGCACAGGAGGATTCCCACGGCTGCATTCATGAATGCAGCCGTGGTAATCCTGTCAGTGTGAGTCCCGCGGCTGTGCTCATCAATGAATGCTATCGTGGGAATCATCCCAGGATGAGAACATGATAAGCACAGCCGCGGAACTCCTGTGTTCTTGGATAAAGAATCTCTATCCAAGAACACATACTACAGGGCTGCAAGAGCAATCAGGGGAGCAGAGCTGTCAGCTCCACTCCCGATTGCTCTTCCAGGTCCCAAAAGATTTGATCTCAACAGCCGAATTCACAGAGACCGTTCTCGTTTATATGTTCGGTAAGCGAGAAAGGCCAGATTCACCACAAGAGCGAATTTTAAAATTTTGCTCGCTCATCCCTTATTTCAACTTAATGCCATTTCTTTACATCACTACATGACAGGGATTTTGCCTAATTATTGGCAACTCAGGCACAAAGCAGGGTCTTATATGTTCCCCCATACCTAGAGCACCAGGTAGTAGGTGGTAGTAGGTCATGGCAGTAGAGAGGAAGTATAAACTGTGAGGTTGTCTGCTATTAAACAGATGTGCTTTTTTTATAGTTCAGGAAAATAAAAGGTGGCTTTATAGTGGATTTCTGAGCCTGTAAAGGACATCTATTGTTAAAAAACATATTCTGATAACAGAATAAAAGTAAAAAAAAAAATTGTCCAAAATCCCCTCAATGTTCTATTGCTTAGCAGCTAGTTCTTGTTGAAATTGTAAGAAAAAAATGTTAAATAAAATTTTATTTATGTATTAAATATGAATAACATATATGAACATATATGAAATTACCAGAAAACTATTTTAGCAGCAATATATATATATATATAGTGAGCTATCACAGGGAATAATGGGATATCCTCAGGGCAGGTAAAAAGGCAACCTTCTTGGAGTGTCCAAAAATCAGCAGGAGAGTTTGTTGAACATGAGGTTAACAGAAAATGTCCACAGAATTTGCAAAAAAAAAAAAAATAAACAATGCTCAATTGGGCATTTGGGTACCTCACTGGGTGCCCCGTCTCTCTATCACATAAACGCAATATCAACACTGTTAACTCACAGCTTTGGAGTGTGGGTTTGGAGGTTTGCTTTCCTGGAGCTCTGCTCTCTTCCCATATGTGGAACACACTTCTCTCCTCAGCTGGCTGTTTACTTTTTACAGCACTTGAGTCCAGGTGAACACAACCCAGCCCTACCTGGGATTGGCCAAGGAACCCACCCTTCTCTTTCCCTGGCCGGCTCCAGGGTCCTAAAGAACCTGGCTTTTCCCAAAAAGCCTTCAGCATAAACAACCAATTTTATACACTGGAGCCATTATGACAGGTAATACCTCATTAGAGGCGCAACCTACCTGCCATCAAACACTTTTCCTACCATTTGAAGGGACACTCTGTCACAATATATATATATATATATATATATATCTTAAACTGCTTGTCGACCGCAGTCTTTGCCAGATGCATTGCTGAACTTGATAGATTTCTCATGGAAGCCCCGATGAAAAACTCTGTTCTAAAGAGTTCTTTGTTTCAAAAAGTTCAACCAAACCTAAAGTTGAACAAGGCAATTTTT
This sequence comes from Pyxicephalus adspersus, assembly GCF_032062135.1. Taxonomy (NCBI): domain Eukaryota; kingdom Metazoa; phylum Chordata; class Amphibia; order Anura; family Pyxicephalidae; genus Pyxicephalus; species Pyxicephalus adspersus. The sequence goes on along the minus strand of NC_092868.1, from coordinate 38,779,234 downwards.
ATAGCCACCAGGGTGATACATCATTAGAAACAGTGTCTAGAAGCAAAGTGGTGGAGACAATAATTGTTTCATGCGCCAAATGTGCTGTCAGCTATTTGCTCCCATCTCTGAATTCAGCCGATGGGAGGTTCAATCATACCTAACCATGTAACAACCAAAAAACAATAAATTCCATACTACATTTTCTAGTATCCCTAAAATACAATGGAGATCAGATGTCTATGTGAGGACGGGAAGAAGAAATGATGCTCCAAGGAGGTAGATGGTGAGCATAGTAGGTCCTCAGTCTGTTAACTGGAAACTAAAAAGGCACAAGAGGAGCACAGATACAGAAAATGTATGTAAAGTTTAGTTTGAAAGCTAATACCTATATTTTACATTAGTCAAGATGATTGCTAAAATACTTTGACTAATATGAGGGTATACCTCAGTTGTGTTTTTGTTTTATGCGCTTTAATAAAGTAATGTTTGGTCATGACCATAAAAATGTTAAAAACGTTTGGGCATGGATGACGTTATCTAAAATTGTATACAATTCACCTGCTTTTATTTCTGTGGAAATAGATTTTTTCTAGTATTTGTGGTTGCAGATGATTGTATGTTATGTGCAAACTATTTATACATTGTGTAAAAACCTTATTGCTTTAACTGGTAATTGTGTCTCGTTATCTTGCCTTTAATAAAAATTATATTAAAAAAAAATACTTTGACTTCCTAATTTTGAGTTTAGTTGATCTTTGAGGGCCATACCATAGACGCATATTTTTTTGTTTTTGTTCTGTAAGCTTCTGAAAAGAAACTAAATAGCAAATTTGACATCTTTTCACTGATCCCCTCACACTATACTGTGGGCTATGGAACAGAATGCCTTTTTTCTGTCCAGTTTACTGACATATGCATACTCATCCAAACGCCGTCTACAGCAATCTACATTCAGCTTAATTAGCACTGTAACATTATACACAAATTATGTATAAAGAGAACAGTGTATCAGTGCTATAATTGTCATGAAGGGTTTATGTAAGGATAGAACAAAAACCAGCATCCTTCATCATGGCACATAATTCTCCACAGATAATTATCCCTCTGTACTTTTCATATTGTCAATATTATAATGAAGACAAATTGGCACAGAAAGGAGGCCATTCACACACTGCTTTAATTATGTAATCATGGCAATTGTAACACTAAGGTGGAAGGTTTAAAAAAGTTATGTTTGTCAGTTCATTTTCATATATCTACCTCTGGTTCAGCAATCTCCTGGGTTGATCTCAACCTGTAGATCTGGTGAATGCATAATTAGTTAATTTGTGCTTGCTGCGGATTGCATGACACCTTTTAACTCTTGATCTTTAGTGCCAAAGGATGTTCATCATCTACAGTAAATCTTTTATATTGCCCTTGGATTATAGGCGGTCACGAGAAACAATCATCCAATATGGGGCTGTCATTGCTAATTGGTTTTTAAATGATGCTGAGTGTTTTGTTGCACGTTTTTAGATTAAAAATGACAGTTTAGAAACAAGTCCCTCCATGGTAACTCAATGAAGTTTAAAAAATGATATGCATTTTTCGCCAAACCAAAGTCAAACAAACATTAACGACAAGCATACTGGTTTTCTCTGCCAGAATCCTCTGCGCCAAGAGCTCTTAGATATCTGAGGTTCATGGGGTGAGACTCCCTGCTCTAGGAATGTATAGACTGTTTATCTACATAGAAGCCCACACTTAGAGAAAACAGACTGGCCTTTTGCACTAAAAGGCTCTTCACCAAAGACTCACCCCTCAACACGAAGATCTGTTGTTCATACTGATACTTTAACTTGGAAACTTGACGACACATCGCCCAACCTGGACATAAGTTATAATAATAATTAATAAAGCAAGTTAAAAATACATGCTTTGAAGTTGTTATTTTCATTGAGGTAATGATTAGGTCAACTGACATCAGTGATCTCTAGGGGTACCATTGTTTCCCAATGGCAATCAATCTAAGAAGAATTTTTCCCACTGACCCGGACACTAATATACTGTGGGCTATTGATATGATAATTTTGAAGTTCCTTAGATCTGAAAGTTATTTCAATGATTCCCTCATGTTATAAAGAAACACTGGTCTACAGCAGAGATGGATCATCCCTATGCCTATAATAATTGTTGTCTGTGTCCACAGTGGAAATAATAAAAACCGTGCCTGTCTTGATAATTACATACACTGCAACAAATAAGGAGAAGTGAGAGTAATTTAAGTTTCATAAATTCCACGAGAAAAAGAGGTAAGGGAAAATCTTCCAGTTAGGACATCTCTTTCAGGGATAACTGTATAAATAGGTGTTTTCCTTTACTTTGGGAGTTTTTCTCCCAATTTTAAACCAGGGAAAATTAAACCAGGTTGGATTTTACCCCCTTTTCTGATCTACTTAAAGCAACAAAATTGTCTAAAATAATATGTAATGTAAATGATTTGTTTCTATTTCTTGTAAACACATATACTGTAGGCCAATCTTAGAAGAAGCTCTAATGGAGCTCATTGCCAAGGTGAATAGTAGGAAGTGTCTAAATTAGGTGGTGAATGCTAGGGGTGGTACTGCTCCTGACAACAACTATTCACACATCTGAGAAGGGGTTATAATGGCAAATACTTTGAACCTAAAGTTTGCTGCATACCAAGGTTTCATCAAACCCAAACATCATTGCTACCCAGGAGCTGAGAAATTGATGATGATTCTCTAAAAAAGCTTCTTTAGCCACCATCATGAAACTTTAGAAAAAAAAAGTGCTTAAATCAATAGTAAACTTTGTGTATATATCTGAACTATCTGTGGAGCTGATATTATTACTCTTTTGGTTAAAGAGGTCTTACAGTATTATCTTTGAGATCATGATACCACATATGATTTCTGTTTTTTGGTTGTTTTTGCCATTCATCCATGCCCCCTGTCATGAAATCTAATATATATTTGTAGTGGAGAGTCTATGGCACAGAGAGAGAAGTTAGTTTTAAGGATGTATTGATCACTTTGAAATCTGACATCTGCAAAGCTCCCATTAGCTTTATCTTGAGATGTCCATCTGTAAATCTTACATAAGATCGATGTAAGGACAGCGTGGTGATTAAAGCTGGTGCTTTGAGGTTTCGTACCTTAATGGATTTCTAATGGAAAAAGCTAGCACAAAGCTAGTATACGGAACGAAAACACCATGTCTAACATGTACTTATTATCTGATCAAACACTGTCTTACATACAGTAACTACTCCATTCCCAGAAAATGTTTTTTGTAATAACAAATTATTAAAGTTTTGCATTCCTAAATAAATAACAGCTGTAAATCTTTACAACTGAAGAACATCCAAAAGAAGTTTGTACAGTATATTTAAAATAGTAGATGGGTATTTACACATTCAGTGTCAGCATACTGCAGAATCATGGATAAAAATAATGGAAAGGTTGTGGTAAGATATGGCAGAAAGAAGGGAACCCAGGAGCACACAGCCATTTAATTACAATGTTATGTGTAGAGAACGCTATTACAAAAGCGAGTTATACTTTTTTCAGAGCTTTATAATAATTTTGTATATCTGATCTAAGCCAAATCGGCTATGACACACAAAAGTGTATGTAGCAGGCAAAGAAAAGTGATGGCTCCTTGTTTAGTCATTAAATACACATTTCCATAATTGGGTTTAGATGATGGAACCATAGAAGCCTGTAGGTAAACATGATTTTCAACCAGAGCCAAGTAGGAGCAGTTTTAGCAAATGGAGTGCAAGATATAAGTATAATTTTGTTTTCTTCACAAGGCATTACCAACCCTGTAATTTTGCTATCCCCCTAGCAGAGCCACTTTATCACATGCAATAAATTAATTTAGCCTTCTTGCAGAGCATCTGAGAATAAAGGGCTCTGGTAATCAGATGCTGGCAGGATACTGTAAGGGCTTAGTATATGGCCTAAAAGGCAATGCCAGCCCCACCCCTCCAAACCTACCTGGCGTAGTAAGAAAGAAAAAAAATAAGTTTACCACCAAATTGCAAATGTATTTTATCCCACACCCTTCCACTCCCTAAAGGGACCAGTTATTAGGAGGCAATATAAGTATAATTTATCTACTTTTGTTTACACAACAACAAGCATTTAGAGACATTTTAGACCCTCAGTGAACCGGAGTGCTCTGCCGCTGGCTTGGTCCCAGTCCCAAAGTGGTTGGGAACCATTTTTTGCATGGTGTTAGTTTATGAAGTGACCAGTTACTTTTGGCCACACAGTTGTTTAGAAGAACTGCACTATGTCCGCAGCTGCATGCAAATGTGTTGTTTGAGTGATTGGCTGCTCTTGCGCACACAGCAACAGTTTGTTATGCCCTCAACCATGCGGCGGAACACTGCAGATATGAAAGGAGCCTAAATGCTCCAATGTCTAGTACAGCATCCCAAAAATTGTGCTAACAGCAGCACCAAAACAAAGAAAGGCCTGGAGCGGGAGAAAGTAGTAAAAGGATAGTGGAAGGCCTCCATGACTGGGAAGGGGTAGGGAGCAGGCAGTGCTAAGGTTACCTAATTTGCAGCGTGGTGAGGGGGGGAGGGGGGTGACGTAGTTGAGGGAGAGGGAAGAGGAGTGAAAAGTGGGGGGGGGGGGAACGGAAGGGGAAGATCAATCTACAGCAGGACGGGGAGAGTAGAGAAAGTTTCCCGCCCACCCGCCCTAGTATTTGGGTGATGGTGGGGATTTGGTTAGGTTGAGCTTTGTGGCGGCGGTTAGGTCCTCAAAGGAAGTTGGTTTTCTGGTTTATTTCAGTGGGGGGTGAGAGGCTCATCTTCTGTATGGGTCTCTCTGGAAATTGGTTATTGGTAGTTGATGGGTCTTGGCTAAAATTGGCTGAGAGTGCTGCTGATATCGTTCCTGAGCTTGTGGTGCGGCTGGAAGCATACATATCACAGTGGTGCAGACCCAAACAAGTTTGGGGTATAGTAGAGGGGGCACTCGAGGACCAGGAACCAGGAGAGTGGGTTCATTGAGTCAAGGTTAAAAGAAAATGTGTTATCCATGTATTTGTATTGTTATGTGACTTGTTATTCATGTTAATTATTTGCTATTTGGTTATTTATGGTTATTTATTTGTTTGGTTATTTATGGAAAATGTTTATCTATTTTTAATATGTTTTGAGGAAATTTATTAATAAAAGGCCTTTCGGTCATTTGAGGGGTTTTTATGGGGGGAGGGCACTGTATGCGGGGTCTATGCCTTGTCACAGTCAAGACTAGGCTCAGCAAAATAGACTGAATTATTTTTGTTTTATACTAAAAGGATTTAGGAAAACAACAATCCAGTAACTGAACATCTGAAAATTTCATTTGGAATTTTTTTTTTTATATTCACATAACATACATTGCATTTATTAGTTTTATTTGACAAATTGACAAAATATGTGTTTAGAGTGAAGGACAGCTAACAAGATTAAACGCTTTAAATCTTTGTGTTTAGTATGCCAAATGTAATTTGAATGTAAATTATTGGTTTTCAACATATCTTTTCTTGTACATTTCTGTTGGGTAGACAAAGCATTTACAAGTTGAAAAAACAATGGTGACATTTGTAAAAGTATAGTTGGCTGTGTGCAGAAAAGTCGTTGGCTGTGTGCAGAAGAACCAATTTGGACCTAAATTTGCTAGCAAGTAGCGGTTTATTACCATAATTAAATAAATTACCCATTCAAGTAAATAACAAATAAATATCCAATCACAAATACATGCCAAAATAACTCAATTTTACACTTTTATTACTATTATATTTTATTACCCCCCTTTTATTAATACATAACTATAAACAACAATATCCCTAATGTTATAAAACTCCAAACTCCCGGGTATACACCCAAAGAAGCATGCTGCAGGTCTCAGAAGGCAACATCCACACCCAAAAAGAATTTAACTCTTCAACATCTCCACCTTGGCCCCTAGCTGCCCAGCACCGCCTCAGGAGCCATAGTCATTCGTTCACCATAAAAGGGGGGGACCCCATCAAAAAGGATCCCCTCTGCCAAAATCCACCACTTTGGCATGCACTGGATCCTTGGTTTCCAAGACCCCAATCACTAAAATTTACCAAAGTACCGATTATAACAAAAAGGTCCTATGCCTAAACCCCACCTATCTCATGCTCCACACTAGCGCATCCCCTTCCAACCATTACTATATTTTAATAACTCTTAACACTCCTGGGCTAGTACTTACACCCTATTATGTAGGCCCTGCACCTAATATCTTATGTCTACGGGCCTCTCTTGAACGCTCTTTAAAGAGTTTTCAATTCCCTGGAAAGAGGTAAGTGAGAGCAATGATTTAAATATCACAGAAACACAAATGAACATTCAGTTTTATTACAGCCATGTTTAGATTTCTCTTAAATCACAAGTTCTTTGTTAGCCAAAATATTAACATTCAGCTGTAACTGCAAAGTAAAGGACTAATGACACCCATGTACATTTCATAGATCACAGACTAATATATTAACCGTTAGCGTTCCTTTTTTCTACCTTTGTATCAATTGATGTACAATATTTTATCAATAATTCTCAATTTTCTATTACGCCATTCAAAATATACATATTTTAGTCTATGGCATACTCAGAACATGGCTGTTCTTTTTTATATGTATTACACTGTCCGTTTTCTAACTGTAAGCATTCGTACAAATAATCTCTTTTGTATCACTATCAACATTATCTTTAGCTGTAATTGGTTTGGAGCATGACCTTATTATGTAATATATTGGGTCTTACTGTGAAAAGTGTCTGAACTATGAACAATAGGTCCCATCTATATTAATGCATCAAGGAAGAATGGTTCCTTTGTCCATAATTACCTGTCAGATTCTACTTTTTATTTTTCCATAAAGCACTAAAAACATGAAGATAAAATCCAATTTGTTGAAGAGTTTTTCCATGAGACGTTTTTCTGTGCTGCCCAAAGGAACCAATTAGACTTTCAGATACCAAATGACAGATCGAATAAAAAATTGAATGTGGTGGCTGTTAAGAACGTTGACGGGTTCTTATTTAAAAACCCTTAAGGAAAAAAGGACCTGCTACTCCTTGAGTGAATACATTCTAACAGTATTTGCAAAGTAATTTTAGGATTCAATCACACAAGAAATCAGGAAGGTTTTGTATCATACAACATTTACTTTGCTTTAGGCTGTAAAGGTTGTTTAATTGTTCAAAGAGGCTTCAGTTATCATTAAGGAAGTTCAATTTTTATCTAACCAGGATGTCCTCCTTGCCAAATATCTAATAGGACTATCTATACACTACTAAATCTGTGTAACCATGGGTATAAAAATATAGAATGCACAGCTCATTTGTCACAGATCAGCAACACAGCTGTTCTGGTACTTGTTGTTCTCCAGGTATATTTCGGATCAGCAGCAGTTTGTCTCCTTACCTTCCTTCAAGCTGCTCTGTCCAGGCCTTGGAGGTAGAGCCATCATGGGACCTTTTCAGCTGATTTATCTGCACCTACTCACTTAGTCCCCACACAGCCTGCCTGTTAGCTTCACTATATAAGCTGTGTTCAAACTGACACTCCTTGCCTTTGCAATAAGTGTGTTTACCTGATTGTTTGCTGCCTGCCCTGGTCTTGCTCTGGTTTTCGAGATTGCCTATTGATTTGGTAGTACGCTTCGTTTCCATCTGCAGTCAGCTGCCATCTACATGGGTGTGTCTGAGGGCAGCAACCTGGGCGCCGTCCTCAGCAAAGTCTATCACTCCTTGCGGTATTCACTGGTAAACACCGGGTGGTTTCTTAGACTCTGCGCCTCAGCTCATACCTCTGCCAAACGTGCAGATTGCACAGAGGCTCCACTTCCCCATACTTGTGGCCAATCCATGACAGTTTGCAAAGGCCATGGACCCCACTGACAGTCCTCCTACAGTTGCTCCTGCTACCATGTTTCCTGCACCTGAGCCAAAGATGAATTTGCCAGATCGTTTTACCGGTGACCAGAAGATGTTTAAATCTTCAAAAATGCTTGCCTGCTTTATTTCCATTTTCGCCCACACTCTTTGCCACATCACTGTCCTTGTGATGTCCTTATTGCAAGGTGATCCTCAGTCCTAGGCTTTCTGTAAATTCATTCTTCCAGACACTTGGTCTTCTATATGATGATCCAGATTGGGCAACGTCTTCTAAAACTGCTCTCCGTTCCTTGGGCCAGAGACTGCTGGAGAGTTGGAGGAGTACTGCTATTGGGTTTTGCTGGTGGTCTGCTGATTCACAGTGGAATGAACCCACTCTCGGTTCTCAGTTCCAGCTAGGAGTGTCTGAAATGTTTAAAGATTCTCTTGTGCACTATCCTCCACCTGAGAGTCTGGATGCCGCCATGCAGCTGGCAAATAAAATTGACCGACGCTTCCAGTAACGTTGCCAGGAATGTACTGTGCAATTTCCACAAGCTCTTAACCCTCTTGTTAACTCACCAGAAGCTACTGAACTTTCAGCAGAACCCATGGAGACTAATCGCTCTAAACTGCCAGACTCAAAACTCCTCAAGCATCCAAAAGCCTTGGCCTGGAGGATGGAAGGGAGGATTCCCTAGGCCATTCATTCAGCACTCCTTTTAAAAAGAATAAATACACAGTTTAGCTCTTTTTTCCTGATCAGACTATTTGGGCTGGGGCCTATCTGGATTCTAGTGCCGCAGCCAATTTAATCAGAGCATAGGTTCTAAGTACCTCATTCCACTGGTAGCCCTGAAAAAAAAACATTCCTATTTCAGTGATCAATGCTACAATAATTCCTGAGCTCATTCATTTCAAGACTAGGCCACTATCCTTACAGGTAGGTGTCCTTCATTTTGAGACTTTGGAATTCCCAGTAATGCCAAAACTAATCAATCAACTCCTTCTAGGTATGCCATGGCTTCGCCAACACTCTCCAGTGATAGACTGGGTTTCTGGAGACATTCTGTCCTTGAGTTCTAACTGTACACAACTGTATGCTGAAGATTGAACCAGTATGTTCTGTTTGCCTGACTTAGACTGCACCTTTGCCTGGCCTTCCTGATTCCTAAAAAGATTTTGTGAACATTTTCTCTAAGCAAAAAGCAGAGATCCTGCCACCTCATCAAATCAAATCAAAGAAGGGGATGAGTGGAAAACCGCTTTCAACACTCAGGATGGTCCCATGATCCCATGATTTGTAATGCCCCTGCAGTATTTCAGAACTTTGTTAATGACATTTTCCGTGACCTCCTCTACACTTGTGCTGTAGTATACCTGGATGACATACTAATCTTTTCCAGGGACCTTCAGCTTTCTTACATTTACCTGGCACAACCAGATAGTTAAGAAGGGTTATTGCAGAAGAAAATCTCCTGTCCCTTTCTGCAATAACCATCTGCCTGATCTTTTAGTTTACAAAGCGGGACATTTGCTCAAATTTGAAGTGTAGTTAAAGCCCCTCCCCTTTTGTCTTTACCACTGCGGCAGTAAAGACTGAATGGGAGCGCATCATGTAATGTATCCCAGGAGGCTTTTGACTGCTCCTTCTCCGCATGCCTAATCTCAGGGCTTTTCAGGCATTGAAAAAAAAGATGCCAATTTCAGACATACCAAGAAAGATTGAGGCTCTTTTTTTACATTTACAGCAGGATCTGGTGACATTGCCAGAAAAGTGAAGAAGAAGGGGAACAATGGTGGCATAATGATGGTGGCCGGGACGAAGGAAGAAATCAGGACAGCGTGATACTGAATCAAGGACAGCTCTGGAAGGATCAAGGGCTCTGCAGAAGTTTTAATGATAGTTCCACTTTAATGCCAAAGCCAATAATGTAATCTAATGCAACGTTAAAACTGGAAGTGAGGTTGAGGTGCGGTCGCTGCTTCCTTGCATTGCTGAACTGCTTTTTTGTGTGAGATACTACATGTGGCACCAATAGAGAATGAATTTGAGCTGCAATGAGTGGCTCGGAACTGCTATCTGCTGTAAAATGTTAAATTACTAGTTCTTCAAGAACCAGCACAATTGTTTGGGCAGCTGAAAAGGGAACTATGTACATGTAGTTTTCTTAAGCAGGAAGCTGATATTGCTGCCTTCTAATGTTCATCCAAAACATTATGTTATATCTCTGCTTTTTTGTGTTCTTCCAGTGCCAAGAACATGACAATACCAATGCATTTTTAATTGAGACAATTTTCTGGGAGAAGTGGTGCATTTACTGACATAAATGGCCATGATTGTATATGACTGCCTGTGGGTTGCTCTTTACTATTTCAAAATGTGAGAACTGTAAATTTAGAGCTTTTTTAAATTTTGCTGCCTGGCTGCTGTCATAAGTAACCCCCAGAACAAAGTAGTGCCCCATGCAACAGCCTAGGTTGTCTCTACCTAGAAACAACCCTTCTGATATCCACTAGGTTATTATACCTTGACTATATAAAGCATTTTAATACCTTACAAAAATGAAGTTTCATTTAAAAATATTAAAACTATATTTCTAATCTGCACTTTTAATTTAGGCAAAGATGAGCAATGCAGCAAAGATTGCAGATCACAATGTGATTAGGCATTGGCAAACAATACAGAAAACTCTTGCTGATACATTAGTTGGCCTGCTAACGCTCTTGATGTCAAACTCCAGCATAGACTGGTATCCACAGAGGGAAAAAAATGATGTTTCCGTAACCATGACAACCCTCCTATCTGTGTGATTGTCACCAGGCCGCTGCTTCACTCCGCTATTTGTTATGTGAATTTAATCAGACTGATCCTTTCCAGCACACTGAGCAATGATATGCAAATAGACTATGCTGAAGTATAATAACTCAGAAGACCTGTGCTTCCACTGGGAAGTGAATACAGAAGCTTATCAATCCTTAACTGCGTACAGGCTGGACATAAATGCAGTACCTGTATGTGGATTCCTAACCTGCTTTTTCAGAAAATTGCTTTGAAATCATTTGTTTCTTTCTGTCATCATGGAAGATCTTACACCTATTTTATCTTACAAAGTTAGGTTTAATATTTTATCTTCCTCACTTTAATATACTTCTCAATGGATGCTGTTGATGCTTTGATAAATCACCAATAACAAATAATACTTGATGTCCTGACTTTTGGGCTCTATTTCTAAAGTAATTCCTTTAAACATTTCCTGGTGTAGAATCCTCCAAGTCCATGTATTTTAATGGCAGTAATTGATTCTCCACCAGGGAATATCGGAGTCCCTGCTTTATAATAGAGCCCTTAGTTTTGTAATGGATTCTGATCATGCATTGTTGATTTAATCATACATTTGTTCACTCAATTTAGTTAAACCAGTTGATGAAAAATTGTAAACCAAATACACTGCAATCAATTCAATTTATTGAGCTCCCCATTTTAACTGAAATTAATTTTTGTTATTTGCTTCTGATCAAAACTCATATCTCACGTGTGCCAGAGAACCAATCATAACTCAGATCAATTAAATGATGGTGTTTAATACACTGATCTTATAAATGATAGACCATATTTTTTTTATCTTGTTTGTGATTGATGGTATCAAAAGGGAAGGTTATTTACTAAAAGTTTTGGGATTGGTTATTTTGTGATAACAATAGGAGGAGTAACAAAGGCTATAGGTAAAAAAAGGGACAGTCGGTTTTATGGAAAATTCAGTGAGATTCCCGCCCACCCTTATAATTGGTGTGGAAAAGGGGATGTCTCATAGGCGGTGAGAGGTCCTCAAGGGGAAATGTGTTTGTCAGAAGGGTGGTACATTGTGTTGGGGTGTGGAGAGCTATCTGTGGTATGGGGTCTCAAAGTTGGTCTAATGATGTGTTAAAAGGTTATTTTGCAGGAAGTATGGTGATTGATATAGTTCCCAAGGCAGTGGAGTTGCGCCTGGGAGCAGTTGGTGTTTATTAATTAACGCAAATCCCAGGTTGATGTTTTAAAATTGGGTTAAGTAAGGTCAAGGACCTGCCATCTGACGTGTAGGGTTTTGTCTTGGGTTGTTATGTTTGTGTTACTATTTTATGCTAGTTATTTATGGTTATTTAAGATATGTAAATTATGTTAAATTATGTTGTAAGTTTATATACAGCCAGTATAAGGCCATTTTCACCACACCTGCATTATTGGTCTTTATTATAAGGAAAGCGGGTTGTGGGATGGTGTGGATGGAAAGGGTTATAAAAGAAGGGCTCTTGCAAGCCATAGTCAAGGTAGATTCTTAACATATTGCTAAGTTTAATCAAACAATGCACCATAAGGTCCTATCAAACAAAGTGGAATGTCACCTAATTTGATTTTTAATGAGAAGCTTGCAGCTGAGATATGAGAAATATCACAGCTTGACAAAAAAGAAAATGGTTAAACAACAGAAACTGTTTACAGAATACTTAGAGATGAATTATCCATTGTTTTGTTTTTGATGTGAATTACTTTAAAACTTTAATCACTTCGTCAGCAGTTTAACACATTCTAGGAGTAAACATGCAGTACACTGAATATGTCAAGACATGCATTTTTGTAGCAAGCAGTTTGCCAGTATAACTTTGTGAATATAAAAATGTTGTGCAACACATTATAGTTTCAGCTTTTACCATCTAAATGTTTAGCTTCTTCAATCAGTATGATAAATGATCAATGTGTGCATCATTCTGTATGTAAAAGTTAACAAATGCAAGAGTGCAGATAAATGTCATAATTCTTTGTGGCATTCATTTAACAAGAAAATATTCCTTAGGGATTTTGGTCCCTATTGACATAATTGCAACTCAAAGATTTGTCAGTTGAACATCTATGATCTAAATCTTACATTCCACCACATCCCATAAACTATATTGAAATCCGATGATGTGAAGGTCATTTGAGTACATTGAACTTATCTTCTTCAAGAAATAGGTTTAGGATGATTTGAGCTTTGTGACATGGTGTGTTATCCTGTTAAAAGTAGCCATCAGAAAATGGGTATACTGCAGTCATAAAAAAGTGATCAGCAACGTTTAAACAAAGCCCAGATGGCACTAAAGTGTGCCAAGCAAATATTCCCTGCACCATGACAACACAAGCCTGAAATGATGATAGGGTTGGATCCATGCCTTTTTGTTGTTGACCCAAAATTCTGACCTATCATTTAATGTCATACCAGAAATCAATTAGAAGTTTAGAGACCATAAAATCTTTTCCAGTCTTCTCTTGTCCAATTTTTGCAAGCCTGTTTGAATTGTAGCCCCAGGTTCCATTTCCTTGTTGACATGAGTGGAAACTGTTGTTGTAGCCCAGCTGATTAAAGGTTTAACATGTTGTATGTTCAAAGATGCTGACCAAAATTGGACAAGGAAAGGTTGGAAAAGAGTTGCCTGGTCTCATGAGTCTTAATTTCTAATATATATAGAGTTCTGTCCATAAATATTTAGACAGAGGCAACTTTTTCTAATTTTAGTTCTGTACATTACCACAATTTATTTTAAATGAAACAACTCAGATGCAGTTGGACTGCAGACATTCAGCTTTAATTCAGTGGGTTGAATAAAAAGATTGCATACAAATGTGAGGAACTAAAGCCTTTTTGTAACACAATCACTTTATTTCAGGGGCTCAAAAGTAATTGGACAAATTAAAAAGCTGAAAATAAAATGTTAATTTCTAATACTTGGTTGAAAACCCTTTGTTGGCAATGACAGCATGTAGTCTTGAACTCATGGACATCACCAGATGCTGGGTTTCCTCCTTTTTAATGCTCTGCCAGGCCTTTACTGCATCGGCTTTCAGTTGCTGTTTGTTTGTGGGCCTTTCTGTAGGAAGTTTAGTCTTCAACAAGTGAAATGCATGCTCAATTGGGTTTAGATCAGATGAATGACTTGGCCATTCAAAAATTTTCCACTTCTTTGCTTTAATGAACTCCTGGGTTGCTTTGGCTGTATGTTTTGGGACATTGTCCATCTGTAATATAAAACGCCTCCCAATCAATCTGACTGCATTTACCTGGATTTGAGCAGACAGTATGTCTCTGAACACCTCAGATTTCATTCAGCTGCTTCTGTCATGTGTCACATTATCGATAAACACTAGTGTCCCAGTGCCACTGGTAGCCATGCACGCCCAAGCCATCACTCTGCCTCTGCCATGTTTTACAGATGATGTGGTGTGTTTTGGATCATGAGCTGTTCCACGCCTTTTCCGTACTTTTTTCTTGCCATCATTCTGCTAAAGGTTGATCTTGGTTTCATCTGTCCAAAGAATGTTTTTCCAGAACTGTGCTGGCTTTTTTAGATGTTTTTGAGCAAAGTCCAATCTAGCCTTTCTACTCTTGAGGCTTATGAGTGGCTTGCACCTTGCAGTGCACCCTCTGTATTTACTTTCATGCAGTCTTCCCTTTATGGTAGAGTGTTGTTCACTTGGTTGGCTGTTGTGAAGGGGTTTCTCTTCACCATGGAAATGATTCTGCGATCATCCACCTCTGTTGTCTTCCGTTGATGTCCAGGTCTTTTGGTGTTGCTGAATTTACCAGTGCTTTGTTTCTTTTTCATGATGTACCAAACTGTAGATTTTGCCACTCCCAATATTGTAGCAATTTTTCGGGTAGTTTTTACTGTTTTGGCAGCTTAAGAATGGCTTGTTTCACCTGCATGGAGAGCTCCTTTGACTGCATGTTGTCTATTCACAGCAAAATCTTCCACATACAAGCACCCCCCCCCCCCTCAAATCAACTGCTTAATTGAAAACAACATAACAAAGGAAATGCCCACACCAGCCCATGAAATAGCCTTTGAGTCAATTGTCCAATTACTTTTGAGCCCCTGAAATGAAGTGATTGTGTTAATAAAAGGCTTTAGTTCCTCACATTTTTTATGCAATCTTTTTGTTCAACCCACTGAATTAAAGCTGAAAATCTGCAGTTCAAATTCGATTCTGTCTTCAACACTTTGAGTCATGGATCTAGAACAAATATGCAGATTGAAAAGTTTAACTAATCTACATTCTTTTTTAGGGCACTAACTTGGAAAATATTGAAGCCAGTTGCTCGACATCAGCATAACAGGTAGGAAACTAGCATTAGCAGCAGCCTTCGTATTCTCGAAAACAGACCATCATTTCACTTAGACTTTAGACAATCATATCCCCGTCACCTCTGATTGGATACGACATTCAGACATGTCTTTCAAACTGGATCATTTCACCGTAACTCTCTCTCTTGTTCTCACATCATTATGACCTGGGAAAGTCAGAACATAAGTGTGTACAAGGAATTGGTGATTGGTTTTGTACTTCTGTTCTGCTTCCATTGACTAGCTTGGTGAAGTATTATTAAGTTAGACTTCAGAAGCCTCAACAAGACCGTAATACAGTCCATGTGGTTTATTTTCTATTCCCCTCTTTCATTAATTACATGCTATATTCTGACCTCATGTTTTACTCCACACCACTAACTGGTTTCCCTAGACAATGCCAAAGAATTCAGTTACCAAACAGATAAATTGAAGTAATTTCACAGTTCGCCAACCCAGCCTCCTCCTGGCTTGTGTCTCCTCCATTTAAATTTACTCTAATAATACTTTCTCCATTTCAAAAAATGAGACTCTAGCTATAACTTAAAAGGTCTGTCTCTCCCTTAACCATTTTAAATTATTTTCCTTTCTTCCCTAATAATAGATCCCAAATTGAACTGCTATCAGTTAGTTCCCTCTGCCTCTTTTCCTTTCTCCACTTTCATTTAGTGAAGCCATTTAAACGTATAGTATACGGCAGCAATAATGTACTTGCAGAGTTTATGATAGTCTTTGTTTTAATAATTGCTTTATTGGCCTCTGTTCTCTAATTCAACATTTCAGATCAACTAAACTGTTTGTTAAATATAAACAAGTGTAGGATTTATCATAAGAAGCCCTGGATATTGTGCATACAAAGAAAGGCTTCTATGTTCTTATTCAAGTCAAATGGCTCATGGGTGTGAATAGAAGATACAACATATTTTCATTAATCCTAATCTTTTTAATAAACAATGACATAAAAGAAAGCATTGGTCTATTGTGTTACTGTCTCATCAGTTTTACACCAGAATAGTTCCATAAAAATACCAGTCTTTAAACAGTTTTTGCCTCTAATATGAGGCTTACCATATAGAGAGTGGTCAGCTTTTAAAGTCTTATCAAAGCATTTTTATTCATTTTATTTTTGTAATGCACTTAGGCTATGTAAATGGATACAGATGTTTGAGTCCTATTTTTGTACCATTATAATGCAGCTTTTTTTAAAAGGCCTCTGCAGCCCATTAGAGATCAGGACTACTGCTCAGTACAAAGCATAGTGGCCCGGCTCCCCAGTGGTATGACACATTCCCTGCACAGTGCTCCAATCAATGAGCATAAGAACTTTAGTTTGACCACTGTGAAAGGGATTTATCAGGACTGCTGGAGATACTAACTGTTGTGTTCAATGCAGTCAAGTCTGGATATCCAATGTTTTATCAAACAGGTAATTTAGGCAAAAATGTAACCTGACAGTACATTTTCAAAAAGAAAAGACTCTTCAATCCATTACTTTTATGCAGCACATTTTCAATATAATTACAAATAATTTACAAAATAATTTTCTAGTTTTGGTTTCAAGAGAACCTGTCCTGTAAGTTGATGCTGCCAGCCTCTCTGAAAATAGCTATTGCCTGGAGGTCATGCTTAGTTGATGATACTATTTTATTTTGTTTACTAGAAAAAAAGTATGCAAAAAAATGTTATGACTTTAGTTGTAGACTTGCTTCTGTTCAAACAAGACTTGCTCCTGTTTAGTGGCTACAAGGAATACAGTCAGCAAGGCAATTAACATCAATAGACGAAGGTGTAAGAATCTATAGTTTATGTAGTTCACTTAGTGCCATAACTTGTTAATAATCAGGCATATACAGTATTTGCACCTAAAATATGGAAAAATGTAAAACTTCTTCAACATTACAAGAACAGGTCAAGATGAATATCACTAATTACTACTAGATATACAACCACCTGAATAAATGATGGGGGTAATTGGGATAATGATCTAAGTTGCCAACGTAGAGTTCATCTTTGGCTGTCATTCTCATGTTTTAGCTTCAGTTCTAAGTTACAGACCGAAAAACTGAGACTTTGCGGACACTCATCTATAGCATGTCTATTTTGGGTTGGTAACCCAAAAGGAGTGGCAAACACTGAAAGGCAATAACATTTTTAGATGAAGTCTCTCAGGGGAAGCCCCTCTTTGACTAATATGCCAATTGTACTTAAATGCCAACTGAACTTTCAGTTTCAGGAAATCTAATTAATTCCAGGTACATTAAAAAAAAAGTTTACAAAGCCATGCAGTTTATTTTATTTAAAAAGCAGCACAGTCCAGTGGAAAATACTGCTAGCATAGAGAAAAGCCAGGGGTATGTTGGACCTCTACAAAGGCTGACTCTTGCTGAGTCAGAGCTAGACTTCCCTAATAAGCAAGAAATGTGAGATTTGAGGGCATCAGTTCTGCTTCATAAGGTTGTTTATTGTACCTCCAAAGAGGGACCGCTTCTTCCAGATTGAGAGCAACACTTCTTTTCTACAGAATGCAGGCAAGGGGCAGACCTTTTCTTTTTATGCTGTAGCTGCTTTCTTAGGAAAGCAAATTGTAGGATTTTGCACATCTTTTGTTTGATATACCTGAAATGTACAGAGCCAATTAAATCTAAAAGCTTTATTGGGCTTTTAACTTTATCAGCAAATATATATGAACTTAATTAAACTGCTATCTGTCAGATTTTTAAATTCCCTTAAAATAGCTGGTAGAGCATTTTGTACCCCACATGACATGTAGTATACATTTTGTACAACCTAACTTCAAAAATACTCTACATAATTTACTTCAAGTAGGATATTTTGAAGGTTTCCTTGCCATTTCTGTTCTTTGGTTTGCAAATCCCAGCCTAGTTATAACTGAGGGACTATTAAACAGCAGGATATTACTTCTCAAAGAAGTGTTCTTTTTAACAGTATTTACTTGATTCTGCTCACATTCTTGGTTACATCACTGCAAAGTATAGTCGAAATAATTATGTGTCTTGGCTGGTACTGCTTGTCCAGTCTAATAAACTTTTTCATAATCTGTCATTGGGTATAATACTTCAAAATCTCATTCAAATCAAATGTAATGTGAAATACAAGATTCTTAACAAGATGGTACGGCAATCATACAGTGGACGTAGTCTGAGATTTAGGTTTATTCTTGTAGCACAAGGCTTTCATTTCCCAAAATCAAAACATGAGAACCATATCAGGTTGTTGAGCATTATTATCTAGATTTATATTTTCAATCACTACTTTTAAAATCAAGACACTACATGCGCAAATCAAAAAGAAAGCTTCCAAAATGTTTACAGTAGAGTAGAAACTACCTTTAGATGGCCTTTATAAGCCTCATATTCACATATGGTTGATAAGAATGGAAAGCCCTGATGATTAAGATTGTCTCTTAAAGTCTAAAGAGAATTCAAGTTGAATAAAGGCATTAGCAGATAGCCAAAAAAACTGTGAACGTATAAGAGTCATTCACTCAAATATATATACAAAGTAGATTATGCCAACACTAAATATATTTAACAAAAAAGGAGAACAGAGAAAAACAGGGGTTTTGGGGCGTTTCATGTAAACACCAAATTTTACTAAGTATTAGTAGCATACATAAAAAACAGTATATACAAATAGGTAGTCTGGCCACTAGATGACACTAATTAAAGCATAACCTGGCACTGTGTTAATTGGGACATATGAGGTGCCCAGCACAGAGTCCATAGGTTACCATCCGAAATAGTAATCATAGCTGCTTTTCTTATTATATCAAACCAGACAAGTTTCGCCAGAATGCTTGGCGTTCTCAGGGGTAATTCTAGGCTTCAAAGGCACATATGTACCAAGAGTTATTGGGGTTAATTTAAGGATTGCATAGGTGGAGACTACACTAAACAAAGTAGATTGCAAATCAAATATAGATCCTGAGCAGCAGCAGTAATACCCACTGTCTAGCAGATAGTTGTAATATTCTACTGAAAAAGGGAAAAAATTGAGTTCTCAGCACACAAATCTTAGAAGGTACATGTACAGTAGCTAGTTTGTATATAAGTTCTTCATAATGGTCAAAAGTAAAAAATAAACATTCATATTGTTGTGTTGAAATAATGTGCATTAACTGTTTTGCAGAGCTCAGTAGCTAAAGCTCTGGTTACAAACACACACTGACAGTGGGCTGAAAGATATGAAATTCTTTAAAACTGGGGAAGATTGGCTTTATAGAACCTTGGTGATCCATCACACCTGGAATAGATTTTTTATCAAAGTTTTTGTAAAAAATCATTGATCTTAAGGTGGATGCACACACAACTGTAATTTTACAACTTCAATAGTGTGATATTTTCAGTATTTCTTACTAATATTTGCTCTGACTTGATCATGCGTTAAAATAATTTTCTTCCTAAAAGCATAAAACTTGCAAGAAATTCATTCTGGGTTTTCTAGGTCATCTTTGATCATTCACGATGAACTATGTTCTCCAGTCTTGAAAGTAGTAAATCAGGCCTGCGAAGTCATGCTTCTCTTTTCTTTCTTTCCATGCTCTGTACTTCTCTTTACTTACTTTTAAGTAGATGAAGACTAGTGTTGGTGTTTGAATTTGGGTTGTCCTTATATTTGACCTGAATATGGCTCTTAGAATTCAGGTAAACTCGACCCAAAAAACACACAGTTCACAGGCTCAAATTCAGCCCTCCCACAGTGCCTAGGGCCCTCATAGGGCCTCTCATCCATCTTTGTGGTGGCAGGCAGCTGATTGGCTGTCTGTTACCACATGCCAGACAGGCCGCCATTGGCCTATATAAGGCCAGGACTTCCCTGCATTTACCACTTCTGGCAGAGATCTGCTAGCAGACACAATCTCTCTGTACTGCTGGCAGTGTCAAAGTAAAATTAAATTGCTGTAGTTAGACTGTGTCACTATTAGTCAGATAGATAGTTGGATTGTACTGTATTGTTTCAGTCCTGTAATCTACTCTACTCAGATAGGTAGAGTGTTTCACTGTTAGTCAGATAGATAGATAGATAGTCAGTGTGTTACATGCAGGCAGCCAGAGCAAGGGTACCCAGATGGCGTGCATGCCATCACACTTGTACCGAGAGACAGTCAGACAGACGCAGTGACGGACGTCATATTTGTATACTGTGCTGCATATTACAAGCATCACCGCTGAAGGAAAGTGTCGCATACAACAAACACAGCGCACTTGCATTTTTTATTTTTTGTGTAAATCCCCCCCCCCCCCCCCAAAAAAAACTGCTTACTGTAATAATTTACACTTTGTGAAGCATATTACCATTTTAACTATGTCTAGCCAAAGAGGAAGGGGCAGCTTTGTCAGGGGTGGCAAGGAAAACAGTATGGGTTGGTTTTTACCTGCAAAACCGAGAACAAGAAGCCAGCCGGACCTTAGACATTTTAGCGTTGCTGGTGGTGGTGTGCGCCTATTATTACCGCACCTTGAACAACAAGTAGTAAAGTACATGACCCAGCCTGGCTCAAGTGATTGTACCCCCTTTTCCTCCAAGACACAGACCTCACAGGGGTCCCAAACTATAGTCTCTGATATACCTCTTCCTCCTACTTCCTCCTCCGTTGAAAAGTCTCGTGTAGGACGGAATGTTCATGAGTACGAAGAGGAGTCCCCCTGAGTGGTTGGAGAGGCAGAGCTGGACACATTCCTTGAAGACGCACAGTTGTTCGAGTCATCTGATGAAGAAAGTCAGTTCACAGGCTTTCCCTCCTCTTACTTTTCACCCCAACACTCTGAGCCAGAGGAGCCACTTTAAATTGGCTCTAAAAGGCCGCTGTTTCCAGTTGGCACATACAGGGAAACTTTCTCTTCTAATGATGATGATGATGTCCTTGATCTGACATGGGGCGAAGAAGGAGATCATCATAGGCAGGAAGAGGAAGAGGAGGAGGAAGAAGAGGAGGAGGAGGAGGAGGAAGAAGAGGAGGAGGAGGTTGCAGAGTACCCTCAAAGGGGGAGAGGGAGGAAGAGGGTAAAAGCTGCCAACGCTCTGCATTCTTCACGTACCAGTAGGGCAACTCATAGTCCTCCATCATTGGCAGCTGTCACCAAGAACATGCTCAAGCTGTTAGATCTTCCTCCGCTGCCTTTCCTCCTTCTGCCACCAAAGGTCCCCGTCCTGCTGCTAGCAATTTGAGTGGGGGATGTACCGAACATTACAGTTTTCAGGCTCCACCAGAAGTGAGAAGGAGCTCCAATGCAGATCGGCTGGTGTTTGTCGCATTGCTAGCAGTCAAAACCAGGCATCATTGCCATCCCCCACAACTTCCACCCCATTGTTCAATCTTTCTGTGGTTAGCATTAGCAGCATCCAACCTTCCATCCCCCAGATGCTGGAGCGCAAGAGGAAATATGGCCCAAATGACCCCAAAACAAAGCTAATTAATTCGGCAATTGCACAGCTGATTGCGATTGAGCTCCTCCCTTACCGACTGGTGGACTCCAATGCATTCCATGTGTCCATGGCCCTGCAGTACTCTGGCAAGGTGCACCTGACAACCAACAGCTGGTCGAGCAAGCACGGACTGGGAAGATATATTTCCTATACAGCTCACTGGGTAACTTTGGTGGCAGCAGGGTAAGATGCAGCTGCATGAAGGCCTGCATACCTAGCTCCACCCAGAGCACATCGCCATGCAATCTCCTCCCCGATCTCCACTGCCGCCTCCTCCTTTGACTCATCTGCCTCAACCTCTTCCTCCAGGGACACTTTGCCGTGGAGACCCAGCACCTCCCATCCACCAGCATCTGTTCCCCGCCATCAACAACCTGCAGTTTGCAATTTGGGTGCACAAGTCCTATGTTGCCACGCAGTCCTGAGGTTGCGACGCCTCGGCTCCCTCAGCCACACGAGCGCAACCATTCTAAGTGCCCTGTGGGAGCAGGAGAACATATGGCTAGCTCTGCACAGACTCCAGCCAGGCAAGGTCATGTGTGACAAAGGGGCTGGCAGCCCTGCCTTCTGGCAAACTTACACACGTACCTTGCATGGCCCATGTCATGAACCTCATAGTACAAGACTTCCTTGCAAAGTACCCAGGCCTCCAGCTGCTATTGCTGAAGGCCAAAAAGTTGTCAGTGCATTTCCACCAGTAGTAGACAGCCAGTGCCAGATTGGTTGATTTACAGCAAAACCTCAATCTGCCAGTGCACTGGGTTATTTGTGAAGTGGCCACTCATTGGAATTTCACCTTTTACATGCTGCAGTGGTTGGTTGAACAACAGAAAGCGGTGGTGGATTACGTGGCAGAGCCTGCTCGTTTGAGACGCTTAAATACATTACCTTACTTCAGCCCTGCGGAGTGGCTGCAAATTGAGGACTTGTGCACTGTATTGGCACCTTTGGAAGAGGTGACCAGGATGATCAGGAATCAGGCCTGTGTCAGTGACGCCATCCCCATCATATGCCTGCTGGAACAGATGATGGTGGAGCTCGGACACGACACAGAGCGGACGCTGCAGGGAGAGATGACGTTTACAACATCATCTCCGACATGCGTGCCTACTAGGCATAGTGTACCGCAAATCCAGGAAGAGGAGGAGGTGGAAGAGGATGAGGAGGAGATTGCAAGCATGGGAAAAGGGGAGGAAGGGGCAGAGGAGGATATGGAGGGTACATGGCATCCATCCACCCAAACACAAGGCGGTATGTTCTGTGGATGACAAGACCAGGCAAAGGAGGAGGAAGAGGAGGACGACCCTGTGCTGCTTTTTGACCCACAGGAGTCTGGGTCCAGAATTCCCTTAACTGTGGGAACTTTGAGCCCCATGACAGCCTTCATGCAGGAGTGCATAGCCAAAGATCTGCACAAAGAGCACATAAAAACAAACACTGATGACTATTGGATTGCTACATTACTTGATCCACATTACAAGCCTGAGATAGAACAACTCATTTTGTCCAAATACAGTGGACCTAAAATGCAGCACTACCAAGAAGTACTTGTAAGGGACTTGTGCTCAGCCTTTTCGTATGCCAGCAGCAGCAGCAACAGCAGCAGGGATCCCTATGGCAGTTACATCAGCCATGGCAGCCAAACAACTACCTTAAGCAGCATGGGTGGCAGCAGCAGGAGAGGCCATCTAAGCCAAACTTTGCATGCTTTTTTTGACAATGTCAGCAGCGCTACTCAATCATGGTGCAGGAATACCTGAGCTCTACATGGGACATGTGCAACCTGCAAAGTAGGGATGAGAAAATGTCCTGGAACTTCCAAAACCATTGCACACTGTTCTCAATGAATATGGCCACAGCCGCATTCATTGAGAAGATCCCCGGCACTAGAGGTAATTAACCTCTAGTGCCCCGGGATCGCAGTGGATTCTCAGGGCTGCATTTAGTCTTGCAGTCCTGGGAATCCTGTTTGCCATCCCTGGCACTGGAGGTTAAATGGGGACAAGGCTCCCCATTCGAAAACTCTAGTGCTCCCTGATTGGCTGAGGAAAGCTTTCATCAGCCAATCAGAGAGCACTGGAGGTTTTGGATGTGGAGACTTGTCCCCGTTTAACCTCTAGTGCCGGGAAAAGCACACTGAGCTGATCAATGAATTCAATAGCAAATGACTTTGAAGAAACCCATTCAAGGTAGGCTGGATCACCCAGCTTCAACGATGAAAGTGTATCCTTTCCAGCCTTGGAGACCTTTAATAAATCAAGCTTAATGTGAGAGAGGGTCTCTTAGAGAGCCTTGAAAGGTCCTGTTCAATGTTTGTGTCAGCCAGGTTCCTATGCTATACCAACCAGGGTCATTGATCCATCATAGGAATTTACCTGTCCCTTTTTGGTTTACAATTTAAAGTCCTGGGCATGCTGACAGACATTTCTTTATAGCCTGAGAAGCAGACAGATTTAGTCTGCTTGAGCTGACACTAGCCAATACTGGAAACAATGGAAGAATTTTGTGGCTTGTTGAAACATTAGGCTGACCCAGTCCCCTGGTAAGGGATGTATACTTTGCATTGTGAGTGCTGGGACATCCATTGTGCATATACTGTATATAGAGCCAGTGGACAAACCACTGATGTGCAAGTCACTGGACTGGACTCTGTGCCTGAAATGGCTTTTCACCCAAGAAGCCTAATCCCGCTACTATCCCCATCTCACACACCGAAGACTGTCGTAGTTCGGTTTTCACTTAAAGGATGAGTGCTGCCCCATTAAAACCCACAAGTTTTTTTTGTATTAGGACAATATATTTGTGTCTATATTTATTACACTATGAAGTTTTGAAGTAGAAATTTGATATGTCATATGATTACAAAATACCTATAACACAGCACAATAACTGCAGTCATTTGGTTGACCTAATAGCTCTGGAAAGTATATTGTACTTAACAGAAGTGTACTTCATCTCCAAGGGATATGAAAATTCAGCATGCAAAACTATAACAAAGCTATGCAGCCACTTTAATGAAGCAATGTGTAATGTAGGAATTGTGACAATTTTATACTACATATTAGTTATGTAACTGCTGCTGCCCTTAGAATTACATTTAGTTTAACATTGTACACATAGTGTGTGTTCTGTCATGTATTCTTCCAGGAAGAGTAGATTAATTTAATTAGTTGGGATTTTGTAGATGATATTCATCATGCTGAGGTAGTTATAAACCACTCTGATGCCACTTAAATGTTTAATCAGTAAAGGTTGAGACCTTATGGTGAGAAGTGAGTCATATCTCCAATAATTATTAAGTATATTCAGCATACAATAATGATTCCTAAAGTGTATAAATGAGACATTGTGCTGGGCAAGAGGATAAAGTAAGCAGTACATACTGTATTAAGAGAACAACTATTATTTTTCAAAAAGGTCATCCGATAAAGCACGAGGGGTTCCGATTGGTTGGTGTTGCTGAAACAGGCACTATTGTCATTCCATTCATTTTCAACAAACAACTTTCTTTCAGATTACATATGCATGCATTATGTTTTATGCATGTAATTTTCATGCAAAGACCCCAATTTTGTAAACATCCAAAAGCATGAGACTGAGTGTTGCCATTTTAGAGCAAGCAGGATTCCTTAGTATCCCCATTAACTCTTCCTAGGGAGCTACATAAAAAGTTATGTAGGGTGGTCAGTGGTAGAACCCAAACATAAAATGGGCCCCCTCCCCCAGAAGCAGTGATTTCTAAGATAACACAGGCTGCTTCCCTCTCCTATACTATAATTCTCGCCAATTGGCCAGATGATGGAAAAAGCAGGGCACAGGAAAGAGATAGGAGCCAGCTATTTTAGCAGTATTGACAGAGACTTAGAGGCTGCAGAGCTGAGTCCTATAAGCAAGCTCACAACCTGTTCCCAGTCCCAGGTTGGTTGTGTGTCGACATAAAGGTCCCTGCCTTGCTCCACCTATCTTTTCAATAATCAGTCAAAGAGTAGGGGCCTTGGTCATGATTACAACCTTGGTGACCCTGTTCCTAAGTGGGGATGAGCGAGAATGCCACTGGCATTCTTGATAAAATTTCCTCAAAGCTCTGATTGGTTCGCAAAATTTCAGTGAAATTCATATTATCACAGCTGCATTCATAAATATAGCCATGGGAATCCTCCTATCAGTGAGAGAACCCCGGGCACTACAGGTCAGAATGAGGGCAAGCACTCATTCTGACCTGTAGTGTCTGGGGATCTCTCACTGAGTGGAGGATTCTCATGGTTCCATTCATAAATGCAGCCACAATACTCCACATCTCAGAGTGAGTCATGCAGCTTGCGTTTATGAATGAACGTGGCCGTGGGAAAAATCAGAGGATTTTTCCAATGCTGCATTCATTCATGAGCAGCTAGCGAGACTTACACTGTGTTTCTGGATAGAGAAACTCTATCCAGGAACACATAGTACAGGACTGCAACAGCAATCAGAGGAGCGGAGCTGTCCCCTGATTGGTCTTGCAGGTCCTAAAGATTCAGTCTCCCCGCCCGAATTTACAAAGGCCATTCTCGCCTACATGTTTGGTAAGCGAGAACGGCCCAGCTAGCCGCAAGACCAAATTTAAAATATTTGCTTGCTCGTCCCTATTACTTAGTAAGTGTGAAGGACTGGGGACATGAAGGACTGGGGACATCTTACAGTGGCACATTTATTTTTTCTTTTAATAGGTTATTCTGTTTTTTTTTTCAATTACACTTTATGAAATATATGTGTATATATATATATATATATATATATATATATATATATGCAAACAAGTCTTAGTAGCTTAAACCAGTAAGTTAAACTTTCAAAACTATGTACATGTTCCTGTTTTGCATTGCATATTCGTGTATTTAATGCACTCAGTAACAATTGAAGTATTTAACGTTATAGCCTTTTTCTTATTAAATTTGGATATTTGTCTTGCGCTTCCTGGAAAATATGATGGTAATGGTTTCCAAACTGTTAATTTCTATTCCTAATTAAAATGCTAATTTGCCCCAAACTGTTTTCTCTTTCTACAGTAGATATTCTTTTCATGCTTTTGTAGGAGGTAATGTCTCTGCATAATTGATAGTGTGTGAATGTTCTTTTATACTAGCATATTTTCTATTACACATAGTAAATTGCAGAATTCCCTCTACTGAATGCATTCACTCCTCTCTTTTATGCTGTGGTTGCTCAATTTGCTATAAAATAATATTGATTTTAAAGCACTGTACACATACCTAGTGTGAGAAGTCTTGGCTTAATTATGACATGCACTGGAATGCTGCAGTGTGTTTGCAGAACTTTGTTTTTTTACTGAAAGCCAAATCTGTAAATTTTGTTTAAAGATGCATACTGACGTCAGTTTTCTGTAGCTAGAACTGATCTTTTGTGATTGTTTTCAGCAATGGTGCTGTAAACTGTACTGTAAACAGTGATGATCAGTTTTAAAGAAAAGGGAGAGGTAAGGATGGGCTAGGGGCACCCCGCTGTATTTTTCGACAAAGGAAAAGACAACTGTTGTTCCTGCTCATCTGTTTAGGGATCTGCCATGGCTTATAACTAAATGATGTTGGGAGACAGCTGTACACATGCTCCACAAATTAGTTAACAAATATCTAGTATCCCTGTGGTAGAATGTGGTACCAATATGGTATTGGTGAAAGTACCAACATGGCCTTATAAGTAATGTTGGTCGAATATCTCACTGTTCAATTCGACAGCTATTCGATCGAATAGGGGGATATTGTTTGGATGATCGAACGTAGAATTCAAACACCATTAAAGTCAATGGGAGGTAAATTCGAGTTTTGCTCTTGCAGCCCTTTACTAGTTGTATGTGTTCTTAGATAGAATTTCTCTATCCAAGAACACAGCAGTCCTCTAGCAAAACTAACGGAAGATCAAGGAAATTATTATAGGAGGATTTACAGGGGATTCACAGGATTCCCTGGGAATCCTCCTGTTTGCGATCCCTGGGGCACTGGAGGGTAATTAACCTCTAGTGCCGGGGATCGCACACTGTTCTCAATGAATGCGGCCTCGACTGCGTTCATTGAGAATATTCCCGGCACTAGAAGTTAAATAGGGACATGTCTCCCCATTCATTTACCTCTAGTGCTCTGTGATTGGCTGGGGAAAGAAAAATCCTGATGGAGCTTGAGCTGAAATTTCAGCGAACCGATTTCGCAAACCCGTCGGAAGTTCAAGGAAATTACAGGATGAGTCCCACGGCTGTTTTCATTGATGAGCACAGCCGCGGGACTCACACTGACAGGGTTCTTCTTCGTGTGTCACAGTTCTCGTACTGCTCCTCCTGTGCATGCCTGATCTCTGCAATGCGCAGAAGGAGAAGCCAAGAGCCTCCTGGGATGCATGATGTAGGTATCCTGGGAGGCTTTGTGGCTCTGCCACGGCGATCAGGACAGAAAGGGGAGGTGCTGATGTTTGTCTACCATTTTTAAAAAAAAAAAAGTTTGAGTTTAGGTCCGCATTAAGGTCAAAATATATTTTTGGCAAATACAAGATAATTTTGGCAAATACAAGATCTGTATGTGCAGTTTGGGAAACTGCAGCCTTATAAGTTTTCTAACATATGCAAGAGGAATTGCCTTTCATTCTGATTTTAGAGGTAGGATTTTCTGTCCTCTCTAATAGTTTTCCTATTGGGTTTTATTACACAAACTGCATATGATATTTTTTTTTATTGTGGCTTTTTGTCCACAGTTAAAATGTATATATACTCAATTCTTTTTTTTCCCCTTAGTTTTTGAATACAGAAGAATAGGGCTAAAATTGAAGGTAATCTCCCTTTTAGACAGGTGTCATAACAGGCTTTCCCTTCTGAAAATTACTCTCACCTCTTGTGAGACCTATTTTAAATGTTGGGTTTCCCATCACTTTCTATCTTGGTGACAATTGCACCAGAACAAATAGAGAAGGCTCAACTCACCAGCAAGGACACAGAAATAAAAAGCTTTCTAATCCCTCCCTAGGCTAGGGTCAGGTTATCAATAAAAAAACAATTTTGTATCTTTTTTTTATTACAGGTGCTAACATTTTGCAGCATTTTTTTCTAGACATTTAATGCAGCATCCATGGATGTTTTTTCCACCCAACCACCTACATAAACTAGAATTGAACCATTTGCAACCTCCTATGCTAGCATTTGTGAATATTTGCTAGTGTTATTTTGCAGGTTCTTTCAGGTGCTTTGGACATCTGGAAATTGTCTAGAATCCTCCTGTAAAAAAATTGATTTGCAGGGCAATAAAATACCTATACAAATGTCTGCAAAGACATTTGCCATTAGGTGAACAAGCATTTTTTTAAAAAAATTAGCAATTTTGCCTGAAACAACTGGAGACCTAACTGTGGAGACCTAAAAAAAAAGAAAATGCTTGTCTGACCTTACTCTATAACAAAATATTTTACTATAGGCTATACATTTATTGGAATTTTATCCTAAAGGTTGATACTCTGGTAAATGCAATGCCTAGCCACAATGACATGTGAGAGATGTGTAGTTTACGCATTTTTCTTACTTGTGATGTCTTTGGACAGGTCCTCAGGGTCCCATCATAAAAAATGTACTTTAGCCTTAGTTTTAACTATAATTACATTTAAAGGATGAGTTTCTTTTCTCATAGAGTTCACTAAGCCTGTCTTACAATGTCTGGATGTGCAGAGACCTAAACCCTTTCATTACACAAAAGCCAGGTAGCTATGTCGGTTTAAACTACATTACCAGGATAATCTTTGCTTTTAATCTGAAGTCATGCTACCTACTGTCAGCCACTTTGTACTTATGTGCTAATTATTTCTAAGTAGTCACATTCAACTCTCTGAATTTCTTTCCCTAAAAATGAAATGCAGAGAGATGAGAGCGATTCATAGCTTCTACATTGTTCTTACTTGTGAAGGGTAGGGCATACAGTCAGTGCTATATATAAAGCAAATGTGACTTTCCAGAAACAGTTTCCCCGTAGCAGCACAACAATGTCTGCCGGCAAAAAACTGATGGTGTTGACCTACAACATCTATATAATTCATTGCAGTGTTTTGTATGAGACCTAGAGCTCAAATTCAATCAATTATTGATCAGTAAGCTTGCGAGTATGTTTCTCAGTCTGTTCAATTTTTAATTCTCTGCCCCAAAGGAGAAATTCAAATTGGCTTTAAAATATCTCAACCTCTATGTATATTTTGTTCACTTTGTTATCATTAGAATTCTCAAAGTGTTTGTATTGAATTGAAGGTAGAGGCAAAAACCTCTAAAAACATACTGAACCTCCAGAGTACACAATATTCTACAGACAACTTGTTTTCTTGCATGACTTAGTGTACTTTGACAGGCTCTCTTAAAAATGTACCATCTGAATATTGCTGATTCACCTTACAAGAAATTATTGCCTAATATTCAACACATAAGAGGAAAGCTTTGCATAGAGCTCCCTTATGCATTGTTGGAATATTTTACAGCAGAGACTTAACAGTGAGAAAAAGGGGGGCAGTCATGCAATATAAACTTCTACATTGATAGTGGCAAATACTGCTATGTGTATCATAAAATACTGCCAATAAAAATATAGTTATTTTAAATTTTTTCATTCTGAATTCTATTTTAATGTTGCTGATCTTCTGTCACCTATTTCTTTGGATCACTTTCTGTCTACATGTTCTCTGGCATTTTTTAGGATGGATTTTCTATGAGTAAAAACTGGAATATGCCTACAAATTAAGCCTCGTTTATTACAGCTCTCCAACACTATCATTGGAACACCTGGTTAATCCTAATCCAACAAACCTGGAATGAATTTCTTAAAAATCATTAGTTGGCAAATGTTTTTAATCTAATTTATCTTCACCAGTCTTGGACAGCTTTAAAAAATCGGGCCCATAGTGTTGAAATGGTTTATGGTAATGCTCACCAGAAGCCTGAAAGCCAGGGTGAAAACATAGTAGCATAATTGGGGAAACAGTTGCTATGTCAAAATACAAATTGCTTGAATAAGAACCTTCAGCTAAACATATTTAACATATTTAACACAACATATCCCAAAACAATTGTAGAAAAAAATACATTTTTTTGGGTTTCAAAAGCCTTACTGATTATTTTTTTTCCATGTATGTCTATATTTTTTTCTGGGATTTGTTTAATTTCCCTGGAGGTTAAATTGTGTGGACTTGTCTTTTTTAAACCTATGTAACTATGTAAAATTATTTCAAATACTTGCGTGCAGCCAGAGTAACACAACATGGCTACCATTGATCTCATAGCAAGATATGTTTCTGTACTAAAATTTGTTGTCAGCTTTCCAGGTCCTTTCCCTACAACAATCTAACACATATTTATAACCGTCAAAGGGTTTTCTTTTCCCAACAGGGAAAATTTGCATGGGTATTAATGGTGCCAAATATCAACACTAACAACACAATTTATGTTAAAAAGCAATTTGTTGCAATTTATTATACAATATTATAAAAATCACAATATTATAATAAATATCACAAAACGATAAATACTTGCAAAATGCAAATAATGACAATTCAGTAATGACATGATTTGTAATGATACACAATAATTTTTACAGTCCTTAACATGTTTCACCAATAGGCTTTATCAGGAGGACAAAACGTTATTAGTACCGTATCTATGTACTTGTTCAGATATTGGTTGATGATTAGGTTGGTATTACGAGGGGGTGCTGAGAAGTTCCAGAAAGAAGAGAGCCAGAGTTATGAAATAACACATTTATTAAACATATTCCCCCCTGAGGCTGATGCAAAACGTTGCCCCAGGTGCTTCTTCAAATTCGGGAACAGATAATAGTCCGAAGGGGCCAGGTCAGGTAAGTAGGGGGGATGGTGGACCAATTGGAAACCCAGGGGGTTCAATTTGGCAGCCACAACGTTGGACGTGTGCGCAGGTGCATTGTCTTGCAAAAAAAGGATCCCTTTGGTCAACTTTCCACGGCGTTTTGTCTTAATTGCCTCTTTCAGCTGGTCCCTGAAGTTAGCATAATACTGTCCGGTGATACTAGAGCCCTGAGGTAGGTAGTCCACCAACAGAATACCGTCTTTGTCTCAGAAAACGGGTGCCATGACTTTTTTGAACGATTTCTGGGTTCGGAACTTTATCGGCTGCGGGAGCCACTGTGGCGCCATTCCTTTGACTGTTCCTTGCTTTCAGGATCATAGATGAGGAGCCAAGTTTCATCCTCAGTCACTAACCTAAAAAACGTCCTGTGTAGCTTCTAAATGGGCCAAAACGGCTTTGGATGCTTCAAATCGTTCCGTCTTCTGATCACTGTTCAAACATTTGGTTACCCACTTCGCTGAAAGCTTGCACATGGCAAGGAAAGTGGTGATAACAAACCCAACATGCTTCCATGAGATGTCAAGTATCTGGGCTATCTTTTTTGCTGATATTTGCTGGTCCTCAATAATCAGCTCATGGACAGCATCGCAGGTTGCCGGGTCAGTTGAGGTTGGGGGGGCTCATTTTCAACAGTGAAATGCCCAGTCTTGAAACGAGATATCCAGGTTTTTACAGTGCTGTAGGAAGGACACTTTGGCCCCTAGTGTTTGTGACATATTAGTGTGAATGTCCTTTGCTGACTTTCTCTGGAGAAACAAAAATTTTATAACGTCCCGTAAGTCCAATGACGTGAAACTTGCCTGTGTCTCTGCCATCACAAAGACCTGATATTTGCACAGTTACGTACTATGATTTTAGGCTATCATTGAAGGAGGAAAAGACAGGAATTTTTCAGCACTCCCTTGTATGTCATTCAAGAATTGATGTTGGAAAGCAAGATTATTTGTTTAAAATCCGTAACACAGACTTTCTTGTGCAGTTAAGAGTGTAAAGATCCCATAGTGTTGTAAGTAGTCTCTTTTAGTGCACCACAGTGTATATAATCAAAAAGCTAAAATATCACCTTTAGTAGTAATGTTTTCAGATTTAGAACAAAATAGAGCACATTTTTGTTTTTTAATTGTTATTTCTACCGGGGTCACTCTTCCACTGCTTCATGTCTGTTATATTCATATTTATAACCCCTAACCCCAAGCAAAAAATAGAAATATATTGACTAAACCTAGGAAAAACAAAAACATAATGTAAAAAATGTGACATGTTTCCACAGTCTTCCAGTTTGCTCACCAAGGCTCCAGACATGCTACTTTGTCTTCTTTGAAGTAACCTGGGAAGAATGAGGTTGTCAAAATCTTGCAACAATATGCAATGCAGGTATTATATGTGTTGACGCATACAGTAGATGAACCCCATGTAACTTGCAGTCATGATGAGGCCTTCATGTTCACCTTGTTCCTTCCACATGTAATACAATTATATTGTGCTGTTAACCAGAAAATATTAATACAAGATAACAAGTGTGAAGTGGAAAGCACTTATTTTATTACATAATTATTATTTATCTTCCTTAAAGTGTGTATATATAACTAATTAATTAACTGCATTGTAATGGGATAGGTGTTTATTAATATATGTATAAAAATACAACAACTACTACATTGCTAGACATTTTAATTATAGTCATTTGTATGCAGCTCATGTAATGCTGCATTTTGTTGCCCCCAAGAGATAGGCAACTTCTGTCAGTTAATTGGGAATTATTGGATATATTCAACACAGTTTTACAGCCTTAACAGTTAACAAGGCAGAATCATATAGACTCCTTTGATCTCAATGTCCCACAGCATTTACTGTGTAAAATAATAATAATAAAGGCAGTAGGCGTAACAATTACATTAAATACTGCAAAGCTATAACGACTTTAACAAGCGACAGAATAATTGTAAACTTTTATGAAGTTACAAAATAAATGTGTGACCAGGCCAGTTATTTTAAACAACATATGGAAGTGTTCTTCACTTGGTAAATTTGGAGGAAGAAAACAATTTATGTAATTTTTGGAGCAGCTTAACATCTTCCAAAATTTGTCTTTAGTACTTTACATTTGGAAATGGGAAAGAGTAACACCTATTAAAACAACGTATGTAGGCAAAGAACACAGGCCAGGACATTAGTTACCCTGGCTATGAAGAGCTAATTTCCAAATGAAAAAAAATATAGCCTATTTTAGTACTACTTTTCCTTTATTTTCACTTTCACTTTTTTTTAATGTAGAGCTTGTATTAAAAGTTTACTGAAGCATAACCAGTGTTGAACCCAGACATTTTTTTAAGTCCCCTGGGATGAAATTGTAGGCAGGTGGTGGCCCCTGTATTGTGACATAATTCATCATCAACCGCCCTAAAACAGCTGGGTGGTTACTGATAGATGCTGGGTGGTGCATCAAGCTACAGGGCAACAGGGCTGGGGAGAAAATGACATATTTTAGAGATCTGTACATGAAAATGTCAAAATAGATCACTGAACAGTAAAGCGAGACTTAGACTTGATTCCAAAAGAGTGACTATTCTTGCAAAAAAAGAGTCGTTTAATGCAGATTATTTGAATAATTTACTGAGATTATAAACAAAATAATTTACATAGAATTCAGATAATTTTGCCTAAAAAAGGCAAACAGTAACACCATCTGATTGGTGTGGGACTACGTTTCACAAAAATTGAGAGTCATGAGTATACCTAGGCCCTGTAAGGAATGTTCACAGAGCTATTAAAGCTATCTATAAATGTAGATGTCCATTGTAAATTATTAGAATATTGTAGAATTGTTCATTCATTTTTTTCCTAGTATGTGAGGAAACCTCATAACTTCTGTATGAAAAATATTGTATTCTTTAGTTATGTCTTCTGTGCTGCCTGCAGGAATCTGTTCATAAGAGACTGGATGCATTTCTAAGCTTCTGGTTTTTAAGTTTCGTGGGTTCATGCTTGCTCCACTATTCATTAAAATTCCAGCGATCAGTTCTCGGATAGAAAAACAGGCATTTTCTCTACGTAGATTGCAACCTCCACGCAGACACAGTGCAGGCGTCAATGCAAGAATTTAAAAAGCCAGGTGATGGTATAACGAAGTAAAGATTGTTTCTCTTCATTAATTTAATTAGGTTTATTTAGTTTATTTTTTTAAATTTAGTTTTTGTTCTTTTATACAGTTGTATACCTGAGTAGCAAGTCTGCTACAAAGACATATGTTAGTTAAAGTAGAAATTAACATTTGTTTTTTATGACATGGTAATTTTATTTGCACTTACACAAGTAATGTGTAAGTTTTAAAATTTCAGGGCCAATCTCACAATTTAGTACTACATTACTGCAGGAGTGTTGTTTTCTACTGTAATAATGCATTATAATGCCCTTTTAAAATAATGGTAATGAAATGTGGTAATGTGTATTTTGCTTCAACACATAAATAAAAAAAAACCCTTAATATTTTATTTACCATACATTATATAATCAATAGAGAAGTGTTTCTAGCATAAATTCTTTTTAATGCTTTGCAAGTCCACTCAACTTTTTATTTGAATTTTGTCGCCTTATCAATAACTCAATATTTGTTGGCTTGCTAACAGTGATTCATGAATATGTTTACAAACAGACACATCTAAAATGAGATGGTTTATTGCTAATAGTCAGGTATGGGGGAAACATTTTTTCTTATCTAAAGTCAGTATTTTAAATAATATTATTATTAGCCAGAGTTTATATAGTGCTGACATATTATGCAGCCTTTTAAAAAGTTAATTATTTCATTAACTTTCTCCCAAAGGGGCTCACTATGTAATGTCATGGTCATGTGTCATTAACGTAATCTAAGGAAAATTGGTAAGGAATAGCCGATTAACCTAAACTGCATATTTTTTGGGATGTGGGAGGAAACAGGAGTACCTGGAAGAAATGCACGCCGACAGAAGGAAAACATACAAACTCCTTTGTTGATAGGTTCCTATCCTGGCCTGGACTCCATCCTGTGACCTAGTGCTGCAAAGGCAAGAGTACTAATCAGTGAACCAACTGCGTTGCCCACAGTTTTGGCATTAGGTACCTCAATTTCCTCTGGAAAAGGGATTGAAGGGCCTGGATAGGGCCATGAGTAAATATGTTGTTGCAGATTTGTGGATCCCGACAGAGAGTGTCCTGGAAGAAATGGGTGGCCAGGCAATCCATTCTTCTACTAGGCCAGAAATTGAGAATAGCTAGACGGAGAAGGAGAGAGGTGGCTTAATTAGGTGTGGGCCACTGTAAAAAATTGCTGCCAAAATGGTACTCCACAATATGTACCTGTAAACATAATTTTTTTACCTTACCCTCTTGTTTTGTCCAGAACACTTAATAAAGTATGATGTCACCATTTGTCTGGTGAGATCCTAGAGTAGAGCAGTCCAATTTTTTAGCATTGTGACCAGAGAAAATTTGAAGGTATTCATTTGAACTTATAAAGTTACTGACAGGTTTGTACAACTAAGCTCTACCAACGGGTGAAACATATTTGAGTATATATGCTCTTTAATCACCTTTGTTCACCTGGGACCAATTTTTTTTTAATTTGACACAGATTCATTGTGTAGCTTTTGTGCCTCCTCACAATTATAGGTAAAACTTGTGAAACTATGCCAAAGACTTCAATTTTGTCTTACAATTGCATCCACTATAACACTATTTCATGACATTGTTCCATGTAGTCCTTTTGTATTCTTTAACACCTTGCTATTTTTATTTCTAGTTTCATACATTATGAGCATTGATTGTCTATTCTTCTAACCTTCTAATTCATGTGCATTTCAATGACCATTGCATCTGATCAAGTCGGGAAAGAATCAATGGCTTCAGAAACATGATGATCACATTTTGACACATAAAAAGCTCAAACAAAATAAATGTATTCATTCTTTATAAGAATTTTTTCAATAGTCCATCATAGCATGCAAAGTCAAGCAAGCATGTTTTTTTACTATTTTTGTCACAAGTAAGAGACAAAAATGTGCCATACAGTAGCGTCTATGAAAGTTTAGATTACATTTACTAGTTTTATAAAGGTAGATATATATATATATATATATATATATATATATGTATTACAGACACACTGTGATGAGAGAATCTGCCTAGTTTATATTATTAGTTTCAGTCAAATACATACCAATGTTTGTGTTGCAAATCGCTACTTTGAAAAGAACTCTAATACCACTGTTAATGTACGTAGCTGGTAAAGTTCTCTGTGGCTGGTGACTATAAAGGAACAGACCTCAATATTACAAAAAAGGTCAGTGCTTCTTCTGTTGGATTGTTTGATACATTTTTTGTATGAGCCAGTTTACTAATTTATCCCATGTTTATTCCATATTTAAATATCAATTTAAGGCAAACCTTTTTTTCTTTTTGGATTAAGTGGTCAGGAGTTGGGAGCTCAGGTTTTTATGCTGACTGTGTACCTTTGGGGGGAAATTTGCACTCCTTTACTTCTTATCAGGATTAGAAGTCATGGCAAACATTAAAAGTGGAAACTGAACACAATTTATAAAACAGGGAATCAGACATTTCCTCAAACATTCAATTGTGGGAATCTTCTTCGTGTTTCAATGGCAGTAATGTTAGAATCTCTGTTTTATAAATAGATTCCAATGATTAATAATGTTTTTAGTGCTATCTGTGCCAACCTTCTTACCTCCTGTGTGGGAGCTGTTAGAGAAAGTAAAGAATAGAAAAAATGCAACAAGGACAGCAAGTTTACTTCTCTGTTGTAGGCAAAAGCTTAATACATATTTTATTGGCATAAAGTTTTAAATTACCTATATTCTAAATATTTAAAATATGTATTTAATTTTTTTAAATTTTAATATTTATTTAAAATTTTTATTTTGATACAGTATGTACGCTAGTATTTGTTTGATAATTGTCTTACTAAACATGATCAATTTTCAGCAATTACTTATTTATATTTATTATTGGAATGGCTGCTAAGAATTCTCTAAATAGTACTATTGACACATTTTGGCCATTGTTTTAGAACTACAATTATGCAAGAAAAAAATTTAGGAAATATCTATAACATTATACCAAGTAGGGGTTTGATGAGCAGCACAATCACTACAGTATGAATGAAAATCAATTTTTTTATGGCTTTACATTAACATGTGTATTTAATTTTACTGGCCATAAATCATCAATCAAACAGAAGATCATCTCAATATCTGAGTACCAGAGGACGATGACAATGTATATTAGACTTATTGAAATATGTAGGAACAAATTGTATCATAAGGATATTAATCATAAGGCTTTAACGTTGCAGGAAACATGGCTGGAAAGTGAAATCAATACACTGTTAGATTTTCCTATTAAGCCTATGGTTTTGTTCACCTTAAGCCTTTCTCTTGGGTGAACACATTCTTCAGAGATGATTGATTCATTATAGTGAACTTTAATCTTTGTCATAATAAATAATTACACAGCAATGAGGCCGATTCTAAACTGTAATTCTTTAACCTCGCCCTCAGCTGCGTGTATCTTGGCTTTTATTCTAGAATATCTCTCTGTTCTTGATTTAAACCATCATTTTTTGCTTATTTCCATTTCTACATTAGTAAATTTGAAAAATGGTGTCCGATATTACCTGTCCATGGGCAAGCTAATACCCGATGATGAAAAGAGAAAAGCAAGTTAGGTATCCTTGAGAGTAAATGATTGCACTGATCCTCTGCTGTTATTTACTGTGAAGTTACACATATGGTTTTGATTAATATGACTATCAGTTGACCTTTTAAAAGTCAGATTTGGAATACTAGGTTTCTTACAAGATTTATTTGAATTAGGTCACTTATCTACAAACCTTGGTGGATGTCCTGAAATGACACACCTAACCCAAAAGGCACCACAAATTGATTTAGAAAATGAAGAAAGCCCAGCAGGATTTGAAGCTGTCAGTCCTGCTTTGGATCAATAATCATATGGCGTATCATCCTAAAAAAAACATATTCCTAATGACAGGAGAACATCTAAATGAATTTGGATGCTTTTTACTAAATGAAGCAATTGAAGTCAAC
Source organism: Pyxicephalus adspersus (assembly GCF_032062135.1). NCBI lineage: Eukaryota > Metazoa > Chordata > Amphibia > Anura > Pyxicephalidae > Pyxicephalus > Pyxicephalus adspersus. Next base: position 38,740,767 of record NC_092868.1, on the reverse strand, counting down.
AAAATACCTTCATATATTTAAAGCAAAGTGTAGGCATATATAATAAATTCCAGCATTTAACTGAACTGTATGTTCCTTAAAGATCTGAAATATTAACTCAGTTTGGCTTAGTTTCTTACAGAGTATGATTCAGAATAATTTATTATCCTTGCATCCAGAATTCATACTAACCTGTGCTAACTTTTACAATTTGACAAGCAGACACAGGTTCATTTTCAAGTGTGTTAACAATTCAGTGGGCTTCTATTCTTCAGATCCACAACAGTGGAAATGTCAAAGAAACAGTCATGTCATGGATATGGTGGTGAGGTGGAGGTCAGTAGAAGAAGCCAGTCAGGGCTGTGCATGACCTCTGAGAACCATTGGTTTCAGTGCTAAGCTTTTATCACATTATTTGAAAATGTTTTGTATAGAAATATTTACTGTGTTAACTCAACAAAACAATTAGAATAAGAAGCAAGCTAGCTACTTCTACCTGAAAAAACAAAAACCTCACTGACTCTAAAAAAAGCTAGGGCACAAAATGGGTCCATCTCTATCAACAGAATCGTCAATACAATAATGTGAATTCATGCATCAATTATGTGTTAATATTAAAACAACTTTTTAAAATTAAAATCACATGGGCTTAGTTTATCTTTTCCCCCTTCTTACAAGTTAAATTTTTGTTTTACTTTTGAGTTGGTTTTCATGTGTCACTTGATCTTAAATGATATATTGTGCAATATTGTTGGCTACGGTAGTTGACACTGTGTCCCTCTCAAATTCTAATAGGATCTTAGATGACAAGAGTTTGTTATACACAATGTTGTGAGATTCTTTATCTAATGGCATTTTCAAGTAAAAATGTCATAGTTTATAAACAGTTAATACTTGAGGATATATGGTATATAGCATATTTACAACATTTAAAAAGTAAAGATATTATTAGGGAAAAATTAAAAAGGGTAATTATTTGTTAGAAGCACTAAGAAAAATTATTCCTTTGTCTTGAAATCATCTACACATGTGTGTGCCTAGGCACTCATTTGCCTACAGCCTTATAGATGTATATCTGCATTGTAAAAGTTACTGCTGCATCTCATTAATCCTTCAAGATGGAGTGTGATCTGGGGAGGTCATTACTACTAATGAGGATGGAAAGCCCTATGCTACTACCAAGATGACTCTTTCCTGCCCCACATACACAGTAAAGTACAAGGCATGGTAGGTCAGTAAAAGATCTCCAGAGAATCTGATGGCAATAATGAGGACTAAAATTGTCTGATAATGTAATGTAAACCTCAGCTTCATGGGTGCATACATGGCATGTGTAACAATGGCAGCTGCATGTCATCCTTTAGGAAGAATGAACTTTCTAATAGTGATGACAGTACAATGAAAGTTCACGGATATGTAGAGTCTTTGACAAGGTGACAAGAGAGCGATTGGGAGGCAGCAAGTGCCTTAGCACTTAGGGATTAGCAGGTGTTATTTAATGAAAGCTGAAGATTAAAAAAAAAATGCCATTTGAAAGCACAATAGCATGATAAAGATTCTATAAGAATTTAGTAATTGGGTTTACGTGGATTTTAATGAGTATACTATATATTCTGCGACATTAAATGTAATAATCATTTAATCAGTGACAATGTGAATTATTCTATAGATTGCGTGAGCTTTATTGCACAGCATTGCCATGCATATAGAGGTCAAAAGGAGGAACCAGTGAGGGCTGGACTGAGCAGAGTTGGTTTTAAGATTTCCTAGGATTGTTTGATAAGATTTTGCATAGAGATACTTTCTGTATATACTTCGACATTGGACTTGGACAATCCATTTATATTCTGAAGTACCTACTTTTATCTGGAAAAACAAGAAACTGCTTAGACTGAAATATAAACCTAGGGCACAAAATGCGTCCACCACTAACATTTAATCTAGTAATTAGTGTTGATCTGTTTAGATTTAGCCAGGTTGTATAGCCATGATAAAAATTTATTGATCGCTTTTGATCAAGCAAATACATGTGTCTGTCTGGTCTATCTGTATTATAATTTATAAACAATCATTTTAAATAAATTGCTTAAAGCTAAAACTGATTATTGAAAAACTGATTTAAAACTGATGAAAAGTGGTTATTTTTTTTTTTTTGATTGATAACTTTACATTGCATCATGATACTGTGTGTATTGCTCTGTTCAATATTTTAATGATGATGAGTTGTTTTTTTTGCAATTGCTTGTACCTGGATCTATCACAAACTGCAAGGTGTATGATAACTTTTAGGCTCATCTAGCTTTGTACGGTAAATGCATTGAGCTTATCACAAGAAACGCCTTTTTCCAGTTATACAAAGGGCAGTGCCGCCTTTTTCTGGTTATTGCATTATTCTGAATAATTGTCTCCTTTGTGGGCATGCTGTACAATTTTCATAAATAAAAATACAATAATTAGTCTATTTCATAACTGAAGAGGGGGCAAATGCTTCATTTGTTTGGTATTATTATGGCTTACAAACTGCTCCCTGTTAAACTGGTGTAATTATTTGCTAGACTATACCTTTGCATCTTTATCACAACGTAATATACATGCACGTTTTCCCTCTCCGTCCCCTTTCTGGCACTCATATCAATAGAATAAGAAAAGAAATGCTTCATTTGCATGCAGACCAAGATCCAGTTCTTCATTATCCTGTCTTCTCGTGTTTGTTCAGCGTGTTTTTCCCCTGAAAAGTGTTTTTTTCTATGTTAATTATTGAGATCAATGCTGTTGCAAATACATAATGTTTATAGCAGTCTCCACATACCAGGGATTTAAGTGTTGTTAAATGTCACTTCATGACTCTCCTGTGTAAGGGACATAATTAAAACTGCCACGTGCCTTTCCATGCAAATGAGGTTCCCAGACAAAAGACGCTAGAAAGGAAATTCATAAGTCAGTTTGGCTTTATAAAAGATTACCTAAGAGGTTCTAAGTGAATGAGCATTGCAAAATTAAATGTTGTAACAATACCTTTTACTTTTTTCAAGGGGCTGTACCTTCAACAAAAAAAATAACATTTTTGTAAAATAATAATAATTGTAAATAATGTGTAAGATTGGTGTTCAGTCTGCCTAACTTGGCTTTGTTGGGGGTTTGTACATAATACTTGAATGCCCTTTACAATATGAAATTGACCTATGGATACTGGTACATGTTGAACTTAATATGAGACTGTCTCTACAACAACTTACCAATATGTTCCCACATTGACATCTGAGAAGGTTCCCATCAAAAAGTGGGGATTTCTACCATACCTCCAAATATCCAATATTTAAGAAGGAACAACTCGTAACAACTCTAACAGGAATTACCACTAAACTTACCAAATACTTTTATAATTGAGGCCACCCTTGAAACTTTAAGCATACCCAGGTATTCGATACTTTAACACCTAATTATGCAATGTCTCAACTCTTTCTATACTTACTACTTCATGTAACTAACTAATATTCAATACCAACTTTGGTCTCTAAATTCCCTAAAGAAGCCTTTCAGTAATACGTGTCGGGATTAAGGATGAGCAAAAATTTCCTCCAAGTTCCGATGGGTCCGCAAAATTTCGCGAAACTATTGGAAATCCAGGAATTCACTATAGGAGGATTACCCCGACTGTACTCATAAATATAGCCCTAAGAATCCTCTGGTCAGTGACCTGGAATCTGCAGAACGGCTTCCAGGTTGTGGCCCTCACACACAGCAATGTTGACTACAGTTTGAAGAAAATGGGAAGAAGTTCAGAACTGGGAGTCAGGATCATGGTCAAAGACAACCAAGAAGTTAGAGAAGACAGGAGTTGTAATAACGAAAAAGGAGTACATATGAATCTTGGTCAGGGGTCAACTGCCTAGGATACTTTCAATATCTACTTTGCTTTTTATCACACTAGTTTTATTAGTTGTTTTTCACAGTTGTTGGATTTATGGTAATTTATAATGAACTTAGTGCTGTTATTTTCTATTTATGGTTTGAATATTTTCATTGTAAAGAAGCAAAGACTTGAAGTGGAATCTGAAAATAACTTGTACAGATTCAGGTTAAAGTGGCTTCCAATTCATGATTAGCTCTTCTAGATGCAAAACAACAAGGAAGGGGGCCTTGAACCCAAGCTAACAAATAGAAAATGTCCTGACTGGTGGAACTGCTAAAATAATGAAAAGAAGACAGAAGATGAAAATATGTTTTTAGCACAGGAAAATGGTGCATCAGTGGACGCGATGAGAAATAGATTGGCTCTGTAAAAACAAACCTGCAACAAGGCCATATCCTGACACCAATACATATTAATTCCAAAACGACGGACCTGTGACATCATGCTACTGCATTTATTTTTTGTATTTTTACAAATAAACAAAAAGCAAAGATACAATTACACCTGCTGCATACAGTAAGTGTAAGCATAAACTGCATTAAGAAGAGGATAACATTCAACAATGTCATTTACCAAGTCAGAAGCAACATGATGACATCATCAAGTGTTGCAGTGGTAATGTAGATATGCTTATTTAGCTTCCTGACCTTCATATTTGAAGGTTGGGTATCAGAAGCTATGCAACTTGCAAAAAGTAATATTTAGGACTGAACATTCGGATTAGACTTCCATTTAAAAGACCGACACAAATGCAAAACTGCAATTCATGTAAATTCAACTTATGCTTTTTTACACAAATAGTTACAGGAATTACGAGGATGTAATATTTTTTCTGAACAGTAGGTTTACATTCATGTGATGGCAAATACCAAATTACATCGTTACCAATCCCTGTCCTGATCAGGAGCCTCCATAAGATGTTGCTACATGTGAGAAGGTTTATAGCCTGTTCACATGGACAGTGGTTAAGAATGAGATTTGTAGTGTCTGACTGCCTAAAAAATGCCAATGTACCTCCAAGCTATCTCATTATAAGAGGTAGAAGTGAGACCAATTTAGGAGGCCTTGTTTTGGTGTTTGCCATGGTTTTAATGGTTGCATCCGATATCAACCTCTTCTCTTACTCCTAAATAGGGAAGCTTTCCAAGAGGGTTTTAAGCATTTTAGAAACATTTGTGAGAAATGGGCCAACATGAAGGCTTAGCCGGTCAGGTTGTGGTAAAGGAGGGAGGTTTGGGAGATGTCAGAAAGAGGGCAATATGGAGATAGGTAGATAAAGCATATAGTAAGTGGAGAATAAGTGATATAAGAAATCACATAAGGGTTAAGAGGGGAAGTCAGAGGTCTGGACAGCAAGAAAGACCTTAACACCCTCCCGCCCTATATTCTGAAAGTGAGGGGTTCCGGCGGTTTGGGGCCCTAGAGTGTGTGGAGAGCAATCTCTGCTATGGGGTCTCCAGAATTGTGGATTCGGCTGGTAATTGTTGGGGATGGTATGTGCGATTGATAAAGTTCCTGAGGTGGTGGAGGTGCACTGGGAGCAGTGTTTATCAATTAGAGGCACAGATTTCTGGTTGATGGTGGCAAAGGAGGTAATGTCATCAAAGATCTGCAACCTGATTGGAGTGGTTAACATGGTTTTGTAAGCTGGTATATGATTGTAATGGTAAAGTGTTATAAGCTATGTAATGAGAGTGAGCCTGATTTATTAAAGCTCTCCAATCCTGGAGAGGATACAATTTCCACAGTGAAGCAGGGTGATCCAGCAAACCTGGAATGGATTTCTTAATAGTCATTTTAGTTATTTAGTCATTTCCTAATAGTCTTAGTGGTTTTCAGTTGTTACATAAAGTCCTTTAAATCGTCTTTAATGCATGCAGATGTTTCTGATTTCTTGCAGGTTTCTTTTATTTTTTTTTTAAGCTAGAAGCAGCTGCAACATAGAACAAGCTCAGTATTTGCAGTAGTTTTTTCAGCACCAAACAAAATATATTCGCGTTCATTTTCATTTAATTCACAATTTCTTACATTATGGTCCCATGGAGACCAGATCATCTCTTCCAAGATTGTCACTGTCTTTATTCAACAGTAAATATTTCAAAGCTTTCATAAAACTCTTTTGATATTGTGCTTTTCTTTGGCATATTTTTTTTTCAAAATTACAGATGATACAAAGGAAGATGTGGGAAATATAGCACATTTATCTTTTCAGCAGTACAGACTAAGAATGCACAAAAACGGGTTTTAAAGATGTACTTACAGGTGTGAATTGGATACTACTGAAGTGAAAATCACCTTTTTCCCAGTACTAAGAGCGCCAAAACGTCTTTAGGTATTTGTATTACTCCCAAATATTTTTTTCTAATGTCTGGAATTGTTTTGCAGGATGATGTTTATTGAACAATAGATAGATTTGTTAAACATCCCATTTCTGAAAATGTGCTTTCTCTTCTAAAGGACTGAATTCTTAACAATGCAAAAGAAGAATGGGAGAAGACTTCCTGAAGAGCTTCTATGAAATGTATTTGCGATCCAGAATTCTTGCCTTTAACAATGTCAGCAAAAAAGTAGGAAACATTTATTACTTTTTAAAGTTTGGAACTAAGAAAAAAACTTTCCTTAGAAGGCATTGACAATATAGCACTTTTTAAACTAGCTTTTTACCCCCCTGTCTATTTGCTAAAGCTTCAGTATCAAGCCAATACTGCTAGGTATGTGTGAGTTCATGGCCCCCTCCCTGCATAAAATGCAGTGCTCATTGCCAGATTTACCAATCTGACCTTCAACTCAGAACTGACTCAGAACTTATTGTTAGCAAACAGTTTATAGTGACATAGGGCCTGATTTATTAAAGCTCTCTAATGCTGGAGAAGATGCACTTTTATTAGTGAAGCTGGGTGATCCAGCAAACCTTGAATGGATTTCTTCAAAGACATTTGCTACTCGTTAGAAAAAGTTTGAATCCGTTCTAGGTTTGATGATTCACCCAGCTTCCCTGATAAAAGTGTATCCTTTCAAGCCTTGGCGAGCCTTAATAAATGAGGCCCATAGGTGCAACAACCATTCCTCAATAAAAATAATGCAATTTGTAGTTCTGCTAGGTGGTAGTGTTGAGTTGACTGCTTTTTTATTGTATTATTTTCCCAGTAGAAGTAAATGAGTATGGTGTTTTTACCTGTCATTGTTTTATTGGAAAACAAAAAGGGCTCAGTTATACATTTAGCACCATCAAGGCTGGTAGGAACTTGATCTGCAACAGCTTTCCAGCACTTACAACATAACTTGTTTATAGGCATGTCTGGCTGCAAACAATGAGGTAGGGAGCAAGAACAGTACACATGCAGCCCACAAGTGAGTACTTGCTATTCATTAGGATCCATTTATAAAGCAATTAATTTCACATTGACTGAAACATTCCCTGGTTGAGAATCAATTACTACTATTGAGAGATCTGGAAGATCTGGAACGTTTCAGTCAAAATCACTGCTTTATAAACAGATTCTTTAGAACCGCCTACCTGACGTGCAAAATATAAGTTTACTGGAAAGTATCCTAGTTTATAAAACACCAAAATTGATATTTTCATATGAGAAACATTTTAATATTTGAAGATTTCTGCAATTTTGTGATTTAACATTTAATTATGACATACAAAAGATGCTCAACAACCATATCACCTCTCTATATTTGCTTAAACAGAGGGCACCTTGTGCATTTATTTTTATATATATATAGAAAAGCCACAGGCCATCATCAAGGTGCTTCTTCACAGTATGGCACTTTTTGAATATAAAGGAGCATCAACTTCAGGGTATATAAAGCAAAGAAATATAAAACCAAAAAAAGCTATTCAGGAGGTTAACTCATTCCCTTCCTAAACATGAAGAGACATGCTAGATTTTTACCATCATTGGATGGTGCGAGATCGGGTGATGTAGCTTGCTGTAAATGGTAAAAAAATGCATGAGATCAGAGTATTTTTTTTACCCATGTAGGCAAAAAGCTCAGTTTGCACATGCCTGATCTTGAACATGCGCAGAAGGAACCACCAGAAGCCTCCTTTTTACACACATAAAATGTTCAACATTTCCCTAAATACTGAGCTGCTTTGTTTTAAGTTCTGCCTTAACAGAGTCTTAAGATGTTTCCAAAACTTGGGGTGTTTTTTTTTTTTTTTTAATCAGTATTTCTATGCTTATATCTGCATTACTGCTGCTGCATGTATTGTTTTTAAAAAAAGCTCTTCATTCTTTTTTAAATCTCATCATTGGGAAATGACTAACTTACTCCCCAACCTCTCAAACCCATCCTACACAGCCACAGCCTGTACGGTCATATGTGAAGACACAAGGTTATGTGGCATTGGAAGGTTGCTCAGGAAAGATAACAATAATTCAACTATTTAGTTAACAATATGCTATATGATATATATATCATTTCTAGAAATGGCCACAACAGAGGAAGATGATCAGTAATTGGGAATATATTGTCGATCACTATAAAAAAGACAATAGATAGAAATTTTGTACATGTTTAAAAATACTTAAAAGCACTTTAAATCCACTCTTGAGCTCATTGATCACTGAGCCACGCCCTGCCCATCAAACACTGTAAAAAACTGCTAAACCAGCCTGGTAGTTACAAAGCTCCATTATACCTGGAGTCTGAGCTGTTGCCAGGGCTGGTTTCATTGGCAGGGAGAGTTTCCCTTACTCTGGCCTGTAAGCACAAAACTTTTGTTACCCAAAGCTGCACACATTCTCTCTGAATATTGAGACACTTGTGATTATTGTGACAAAGCATTGTGATAATAATGCAGTAGCAGAATGTATTTTATGTAGTTGATTTACTGCAATTAATAATTTTATTGGGTGACAGAAATAGAGCTGAACTGTACACTGCACGTGTATACAGTGTAGGCAAATCCCAAAAAGCCACCAAGCCGGGGAAAGATTTATTGGCAAAGAAAAATTTGCATAAAAAAAATGTTATTTCCAAAAAATTTAGCCTCCTGGTTACTTTTTGTATCTTGAGTTAAGCCTCTGTATTATATGCAGTAATAGATGCCTACAATATTATGTTCCTACTGTATAAAAAAAAAATGTCATTCATTTGTTTATAAAAAATGTTAATCTTGTATTTACCTATACAATAGGTTTAGGTTTGATATGAGACTATGCCCCTGATTCATCAAGCAGAATCGGATTATCGCTCGCGCATTCGTATTCGCGATCCGAAATCGTACGCCGTCGCGCTATTCAGCAACTGAAAAAGCTCGCGGCCGGAGCCGCGCATCTCCGGCAGCTTTACAATTGTGTGTACAATATCTGCGAACGATCGTGTCGTTATCTGCATGTACAGGATCGGTGCTATACGATCGTTCGCCGATATCGTGCAGGATCGTTCGTCGTTCGTTTACCAACGATAATTATTGGAAGTGTGTACGTAGCTTTACTGTCTAACCATGACCTCTAGGAAATAGTTTTGGGTACGTTAGATTTTGGTTGAGCTTCAGCACTAAGCCGAAGATTTAAGGTTAGGTGCAAAGTAGGAAGAGGGTAGGATCAATAAGGATGGGGTTAGAAGTTAGGGATCAGGCTGGGGTATTTGAATTTGTACATTAGGGGGAAGAGGAAAAAGTTATGCTCTAAGAAAGGGGCAGCAGTATGGTATACCAGCACTAATGGTAGCACATCCTCATCCACATATATGTATAATACAAATAATACATATCGGACCAAGTTCGCCTTATTAACCCAAATATGCTTCACATCCAGCCTCCTCAAGGCATTTGATAAACAAGAGAATCCAGAGTAATAGAGTAGTAGAAGAATGGTGTGTATACCTTTTAATTTAGTGGTTTGAAAATTCTAAACTTCCTATATCCCGAGAAAGCTTTTTTTGTGAAACGCATTGGAATAATAAGACCTTCTTCAGAAAGAATTCAACCATATTCGTGATATCCTTTTGTACATGGACTCCTATGACACCTGTTGGTGTACTTGATTTGCATAATTAGTAAATATTCTACTATGTTAAATAAAGAAGAGCCCAATAAATATGTAATTTCTATGTTAGTATTGTCTTTTGGCAACAACTTGAAAACCCCATTCTTTTACCATACCCAGAACAAGTTTAAGGGTCTCTTGTTTCTGTTGCTTTTACATTTGACCAAGGTCTATGGACTTTAGATCCTCAACTATCTTTCTTTCCAATACATCTTCTTTTACAATACAACATCTATTGCTCACTTACATTTTCGGTTTGAAAAAGTTGGGGAGTTTGATAGAAAGAGTGAAGTTTCTAAACCAAATTATACTTCTCAGTATTTGTGTTTTTCCACTAATGAGTTCCTATTACATAGCAGGGTGTGTATTTACCTGTCATTTTAGATGCATTAGCTGATGTATACATACTTATACAGTTGGCCAGATTGAGAAAAAACGTGTCTACTGCTTTTTAAAACATTCCTTAATCTGCAAAGGCAAAACCCTAATACTGTACTACTGTACTAATACTGTAAAGCATGGCTGAATGTGCTTCAACAGGAAAACATTCTCTCTGCTCATTGAGCACAGGCCCAAAAAGTTTTTACTAGTTCTAATTTACACTTTTTCATGTATATTTTCAAAAATGTTAATATGTCAGAAAAATACATTGTAATAAATTAAGTTAAATGATGAAACATGAACATTTATATATATATATTATATTTATGAACATATATATATATATAAACATGAACATATATATATATATATATATATATATATATATATAAAACGCCGTGTCTGCTATTTTCTTCTTGTTACCTAGCATGGTGTATTATCAGATGTAATCCTTGTTTTCTGAGTGTACCATATTTGTCTTTACATCGTGGACTCACGCTGCGTCCACAGGAAGAAACTGTGAACATCTTACAGGGCTCTGAAAACAGCAGGGATCAAAATATTAAATTATGAAATGTACTGTTCAAAGAACATTTGTCCTGGAACTGTGCATTAAATTTAGATGATAGCTAATTCTTATAGGAGATGGATTTTTGTTTTTATTCCAGTCTTAGAGAATGTACAACTTAAGGCAACTCTTCACTTTTTTATTTGGATGGAATGGTAGGTCGCTAGAATTACTATCATATTTTATTGCTGTCTGTATCCCTGCAGCATGTAAGTCATTAGGGCCAGATTTATAGATTATGACCCCCAGACCATTAGGCATGTGTAGCCCTCCTCGTACCGCAGTAATCTGGCTATTCTTAGTATCACACTAGGATGCATAACGCCCACCAAGATTGATATTAAAAAAGACTAAAAGAAACATCTTGCCCTCATTACATTGCAAAATCTACAATGTCACAGAACATTACATCCACTGTGACAGTGCTTGTCATTGACCATCATACCTGGGAACAGTATCATAGAAGAACTCGTTTCACTATATCTGAAAGTACCAGGCATTTTGTAAAGCTCCAACATAGGAAAAAGCACTAGGGGATCGCTGAAGATGTGAGTAGGTTGGGTGGGCAAATATACAGTGACAGTGGTAGTGCCACCTCCTTATGATACCAACTTGGGACATGTATATAAACAAAGTCTGGAGTTATAGGTTGGTGACAAATTATTCAAAGAAAAATTCAAAAATTCAAAGAATCAGCTCCCAGCTGCTGATTTTCTTCCAATAAAAAGTTTTTAGGGCTAGGTTTTACTAATGCGATGTGTTGACACACATATTTCCACATGGCAAAACAAAGTACAAGGAATGCACTTGTGCACTGGATTGCCATTCATTCGTAATAGCATCCTAAATGCATCTACCAACAAGCGGCAATCCACTTCAAATGCTGCTCGGTGCTGTGCTTTTAATAGCATGACATGAACCCCTTTTTTGTCAGATTTGGGTTAAAAAAACATCAGTTGTAGCAAAAAAATTATATATCCAAATTGCAAAATGCGAAACAATAGGAAGTAGGAATCAGACCTTTGTTAAGACACATACAGTACGACTGGTGCAAAGCTCATTGCTGACTACTTTATCTATTACCTGAATATCTGTAATTTTTACACTAGTTTCTTCAATAGCAAATAGAAGATAGTGCACGGCCACCTAAAATAGCAATTTCAGGCAACTGGTAACAGTAAAAAGCCCACTTTATCTACTTTAAAAAGACTTTGAAATTATCTCACAAGCAATTTCCTTTGTTGCTTACGTAGAAAGGATTTACATTTTGTTGTAAATTATGTTTGGTTAACTGTTTTTCTCTTCACTGACCTTTTGCTACAGGCAATCTAGAGCAATTTATCTTCACAGAAGAAGCAGTCATTTCTTAGTAGTTCATCTCCCTGCTTTCTGCTACCAGAGCATCTAATCTGTGTTTGCATTATATAATAGATGGTTCCAACTTGCAGAGTTACGGCTGGAGAGGGGTTGGGCTGCTGCAAGAACATTTTTGATAAATATAGTCCTATAGTTCCATAGTACTAGTAGCTACAGAGATTAATGAGGGCTTGTGAGCTCGAGCTAAAAAGTGTTTTTTTTTTTAGACATGTTAGTCATTTATTAGGTATTTTAAAAACACGTCTGCCCAGGGTTAATGTAATGAACATTTTCCCCAATAAAAGAAGACATTATATACCTACCCTCCTGGCATCCATTTGCTTGAAAATCCACTGCTTAACCTCTGTTCCAGCCACTACAACTATTCACATACTTCCAGGTGTGTATCTTCCTGCTCCACTGTCAACTCACTGTGGTTTCCACCACCAACTCATATATCAACACAGAACATATGAGTCTGTGAACAGAACCACAGAGCGTGATGATGGCAGTGAGAAATCAGCCTATCCAACCAGGAAGTAATTGCAGCAAAAGTACAGTGGTAGCTTTTCAAGAAATGGACAAGCAGAAAGTAAGTGTATGAAGTCTTCTTTTAGCAGGGATACTGTCCATACAAGTAAATCTGTGCTTGGTCACAGGTTCATTTTAACAGGTAGTGTTTGACCTGATCAGCTATCCACTTTAAGTGTTTTTTAAGATATTTTTTTGTTTTTCCTTTTGAGTAAAGGGTACCTTTAACCTATGCAAATAATGATGTGGTTGACTAGGTTCATTTAAGATCAATGTTGGATAAATTAGGACTGATTGCAAAAATACCAGTGCCATTGCATGCGAAAGCAGGAAAACACCAAACGTGATATAGATTATTTTATATTTATCTGGCAGGTATGTGCTATTAAGAGTATATTCATATTTTGACAGAAGAATGACAAATGTGTTTGCTTTCTAGAGCTTCCAGCTGTACCCAATTTACAACAGGCACATCTACTGTTATTGCAATCAACATCCATTTCCATTTTCTTGTTTTGCTCAGCTTGCACTGGCATCAGTACAGAGTCACAAATCCAATACAGTGCATAAGTCATATTAAGGCAATGTATAAAAAAATGCATTAAAAAGTGATATGCCTAATGGTTGGCTGATGTCTGGTATTGTCATGCACCAAAACCATTTACTTTTGGATAGTCCTAGTGTGAATTCCTTTCATTTAATTTTTTTATACCCAGTTAAATATTGAAACCCTTGTGGTTTTTACTGTCAAATAGAGAGCTACTTTCTTCTCTAAGATTTGGCACTGTCCCCTTACCACTGGTAATTGAGTGCTTAATAATAACTTTTTTAAATCATATGTAATGCAATCATTTTTACTTGAAATAAATTATTTTACTTCTACTGGGAATAAAAAGAAACATGAAACTGAAAACAGAACAGCTGAACCAGTAGTATTATTATTTTGTATATATATACACACTGCTTTCCAAAACCCATCGGCATGTCAATAACTCACAAACTAATCTCCCTACCATAGTCACATGTCATTTAAATAGTCTAAGGCCAGTTTTTTTTGGTGAGAAAATGTAAGGAGCTGAAGAATTTTGCTGATTCTTGTAGTTAATTATTTTTGTACTTTTTTTGTACTAATCAAGCCATAGACTAAAGAATGACTATGCACCGGCGAGGATTTGAGTATAGTGATTGGACTGACTTCCGTGGTAACTTATGGGAACGTCTTGCCAAAGAAATATATAATAGTTCTAGTTTTTGCTTATCTGATATGCATAGTACTCAAGATATGTTAACTTCTTGTTTGATGGCTGTCTCCACTCCAGTCAGCATACTGCTTAGAGTCTTTAGCAATATCTACAATGACACTGACGTTACTAAAAGTGATATATGTTTACTCCATAACCCGTATAACTTTTGCAACAACTGTAGAACCTATGATTCCCCGGAAAAATGTATGATTTTTACACAAACTATAAATATTACCCAGGGGGATGTATGTTACAATATGACTTGTAACCCCTCTGAAAAATCCCACTGTAGGATATTAGCATTACAGAAAGTCACAAACTTTAAAATTCTACATCTCATTTTTTTCCGCCTATGTAACCGAATTGAAAAGGATTGCACAGGTGTTCATAACCCTATGCTCTGTAATTCCATTCAACTGTCCCCTAGCCATTATCAACATGGGAAATTACCCACAGGCTGGTTGTGGTTCTGTGGAAACACAACTTATAATTATATCCCTGCTAACATCCCCGGAGGGCCCTGTACTTTCTCAAGAATGGCCCTGGCCACGGGTCAGAAGAAACAACTATCACCCATGCGCATAAAGCGTTCGTCCCTAGCCCTAAGTGACACATGTTCGGCTGACCTACATTTACTATCCAAAACAGAAGTTGTGGCCCTAGCTGCTTCATTCGTAGGTGTTCCAGGACTCTCAGTAGCTACTTACACTGACCTCACACACTTGGCTTGTATAGTAGCAAAGGGACATAATAACACTTCTCTTGCTCTATCTGGATTATTGACTATTTGTTACTTAACCACCTGAGCGTTACACTGATTTCTAGATTTCTGTTCCAAAAGCGTCACAGGTTTTCATGAAATTTTTTTTTTAAGTGGGGATTTTAGTGTAGGCGAAAAAATACGGGCTTAACCAAAAGAGCAAAAATATTTAGTGCGAGAAATTACGGGCTTAGCGGTTAGGGGGTTAAACATAATATTGGTTGTGAACATTTTGCAGGAATGTGTTGTTTTAACATGACGGATCATTCAGAATCAGTCCACAATGCGATTAGCACTCTTAAAGATCTTGCCAGGATAATAAACAAAATAACAGTTTAGGTTTGTTTGACTGGATATGGAATCTATTTCCCAACATTGGATTATGGATTAAGCAATTTATAGATTTCATCTTTATTGTCATTGGTATATGTATCTTTGCATGATGCTGTGTACAATGTACTCCTATAATATTGTCAATATTCAAATCAAAAATCAGTCAGCTGTTTTCGCTTCTCTTATCTCTATATACATGTTTCCTCATTTATTACATGGAGATATGTATATATATATATATGTTCATTTAAAATATGTCACTTTTTGGCTTTGTATGGCGATGGCCACAAGGACTATGGCCCCAAGACACCACAGAGATCGCTGTGTTCAAGTATATTTTTCCCAACAACCTCTTACGGTCATACTGGAGATTTATGTTGTAATTAGTCCGAGTCGGACAATTTTGGGGGGGCCGGTGGGTGGGTGTCTGAAGAGATACTGTATTAATGCACATATATGTTAATTCTGGGTTACTTGCTCCAATGTTAAATGGTTAAATGTTTGTGCTGACTACCTCATGTATATTATAATGTGTTCTAGCAATTTTGATATAGTATTGGCTTTTTCTCCCGAGTAGGTACACCTACGAAACTTATACTTTCCTCCTTCGCCCTTTTTCTGCCGCACAACCCCACATAGGAGAACCGCCGGTACAGGCGGCGTATAAGGTTGAACCTTATCTTAGTAACTCCCCTTAGACGACTAGGAATTAGCCCCACCTAGCTGACTGAAGCCTCATACCACCCCTTACCTGTCTCACCTGCCCATGTCCCCAGATCCTGACTGGCCTAGTCTGCTTACTCTAACACTTGGTATTCCGAAATAGATTCAATCAACTTTTCAGCTCTTTTAAGTTTATTAGGACGCCAAAGATTATGCCTACCCAGTCCCGCACCACACAAGGGTTGATAGTTCGCACCCTTAACGCCAAAGGACTCAACGGTCCTATCAAGCGCTCCCAATTTCTGTATGGTCAACATAAAGCTAGAGCCCATATCTTACTGCTCCAAGAAACACATTTCCATTCTCAAAAGGTACCCCTCATACGCTACTATCCTACTTGGATACATAGTACCAACCCTACAGGCAAAACAAAAGGGGTTTCTATAGCCTTCCATAAGTCACTTCCCATTCGAGTACTGGACACTTGTATAGACCCAACAGGCAGATATGTATTTGCTAAAATATCTATATGGGACAAGAAATATACTGTTGCATCTATTTATTCTCCTAATCAACAGCCGTCGGTAGCAGCTGTCCAGTATTTGACTAAGCTACATACCTTTGCGGAAGGTGCCCTGATAATCGGAGGTGATTTTAATTTCCCTTTGGACCCCCGGATAGACACATCAACAGGCTACTCCTTTATACCTTACTCAAAATTAAACGCCTTCAAGGCCAAATTATACGACCTCCAAATTTTAGACGTGTGGCGTACTCTGCATCCTGGTGATAAAGACTACACATTCTACTCTAACCCTCACCGCACATATTCCCGTATTGACTATGTCCTAGTGAGTCATAGGCTCTTGGATTGGCATCCAGAGGTGTCTATTGACAGTTGCCCATGGTCAGATCATGCCTCGGTAACACTCACTCTCCAGACTCCCTCTATAGGCCCTCAAGAGTGGACCTGGAAATGCAATGATTCTTTTTTTAAGGACCAAGTCTGCGAGGGGGCAATATTGGATACTATTAAATACTTTTTGAAAGACCATGAGCTAGATGGCACATCTCTTCCCTTTCAATGGGAAGCACTTAAGGCAGTCTTACATGGGGTGCTGATTCAACAGGGGGCAAGACTTAAAAAAATCAGATCTCAGGATATAGCTAATACGGTTAACAAAATACAGAAGCTAGAAACACTACATAGGAATAATATGACCACTGACATGTTTACCGAACTGACCTCTGCCAGGAGACATCTCCTACAACTATACGACCTAGCCCATCAAAAGTATAGAGACAAATACCGAAAATCTTACTATCAGTTCGGGGAAAAATGTGGCCGATTACTAGCGAGGGGACTTCACCCGAGACCAGCTGCTGCGTATATCCCACATATTAGGAACACAAAGGGTGACATCACTGCTATACCCCAAGACATATTGAAGACGTTTCAACAATACTATTCAGACCTGTATAATATCCAAAACACGACGAACTCAACCCTATCCCTTCGGGAGTATATCGCTTATACGGCATTGCCAGAGTTGGATCCAGAAGTGTCGTCTAGCTTAGAATCTGCTTTCACCGAGGAGGAAGTGTCATCGGCGATTAGAAATTCTCCTGCGGGCAAAAGTCCGGGGCCGGATGGGTTCACCCCTAAATTCTACAAAACACATGCAGAAGCTCTTGTTCCATTTATGACGAGGGTTTTTTCATCCATAGCGGATGACACTTTCTTCCCCGCTCAAAGCCTCGAGGCACATATCACAGTTCTTCCTAAACCGGGCAAAAATAATGCGCTATGCTCGAACTATAGGCCAATCTCATTAATTAATGTGGACGCAAAACTTTTCTCTAAATTGATAGCCAACCGATTATCTCTGCATTTGCCCAATTTGATCCATACCGATCAGGTTGGCTTTATCAATGGGAGGGAGGCTACAGATAATACGATTAAAACCCTGCTGGTTACCCATGCCGCCAAACTATCACAGACCCCTATGTGTCTGTTATCAGTTGATGAGGAGAAGGCTTTTGACAGAGTTAACTGGGCCTTCATGTACCAGGCACTGATTCAGATAGGCTTGGGACCACGTATGATAGCCAGGATAGCGGCACTTTACTCGGCACCCAGGGCTCGTGTGAGGATTAATGGTTGTCTGTCGGCCCCATTTCCTATTCTTAATGGCACTAGACAGGGTTGTCCACTATCACCCCTATTATACGCTATAGTAATTGAACATCTGGCGGTAGCGCTGCGGAACAATCCTAATGTTCAGGGGATTCGAACTGGAAAACACCATTACAAGCTGTCCCTATTCGCAGATGATCTACTCATGTATATCTCGTCCCCCCAAACATCTATCCTGACGATTCTAGAGGAGTTTGATAAATTTGGGAAGGTGAGCAACTTTAAAGTAAATTTCAATAAACCTGAAGTGCTAAATATCTCACTCCAACCAGATCAGATACAATATGTTAAAGACCACACCTCCTTTAGACATTGCAATGATAAGATTAAATACTTAGGGATATTTATACCAGCAGAACCTGCCAAGTTGTTCCATTATAATTACGAACCAATACTGGGTAAGTTGAGGACGGACCTGGGAAGATACGCTTTATTGCCTCTCTCTTGGTTTGCGAGAATTAACACCCTAAAAATGGATATCTTACCCAGACTGCTGTATATTTTCCAAACCGTTCCAATATATCTGCCTCCCACTTTTCTTGGTAAAATACAGCAAATGTGCAGAGATTTTATATGGAAAACGAAACGTCCCAGAATAGCATTGCGTTATCTTACTAGACCTAAAGCACTGGGTGGAGCTGGGGTCCCTGACTTTAGAATATACTACAAAGCCACCATATTGTCGCGAATAGTCAACTGGTTCCGTAACAGAGACAGGAAAAGCTGGGTTATCCTGGAGAACTTTTTATCCCCCATTGACCTATGATCCTTACTGTGGGTAGACAGGTCTGCATTGTGTTTACAACAGTCACTTCCAATTGTTACCTCAGACCTATTGAGGGTCTGGGATGGCCTTACTAGGGCTGGCCATGTATCCACTAAGATAGGCCCTATGACTCCCCTATTCGACAATCCAGCATTCCCCCCGGCACTGAATGTCAGTACCTTTTTATCTTGGACGGCCCAGGACAATAGGCAGGTATACAGTGTATTGCAGAATGGGAGACTGCCTCCCTTCTCATCTTTGGACTCCGAGATGCAGAGGAAACCGACCGCGTGGCTGTCATACAACCAGTTGTCCTCCTTTTTATCAACATTTCTCAACACATATACCATACACAGAAACCGTACGGCATTTGAAACCGTACTGAGTGATACAAGCAAGCCGGTCCACGTTATTTCCCAGTTGTATGACATGCTAGCTAGAATATCAGCCAACAATGCCCCCACATACACAAAATATTGGTAAACGAAATTGGGGTCCCCCATATCCCCTCTGGAATGGAAAAAGGTTTTTATTTTGACCCATCAAATGGCACTCCCGTGTAGGGCCCAGGAGACCAACTATAAAATTGTATCCAGATGGTATATGTGCCCGACGGATATACACCGGATATCTCCCTCCTCCTCTGATAAGTGCTGGCGTTGTCACACTCAACGGGGCACTATGTTACATATCTGGTGGGATTGCCCGGAAATTCGTAGACTCTGGGACCAGATCACTGATTTATATAATAAAGTGACTGATTCGGATATAACAATGTCACCTAAAATATCCTTACTATCTATTCTTCCAGGATCTATATAAGCTAGTAAACGGGATATACTTAAGCATTTTTTAACTGCGGCTAGGACAATTATCCCTAGAAAATGGAAACAATCCACAGCGCCATCCATGAGGGAATGGCTTGCAGAATTAGAACGGATACAACGTATGGAGTCATTGG
Organism: Pyxicephalus adspersus; assembly: GCF_032062135.1. Classification (NCBI taxonomy): domain Eukaryota; kingdom Metazoa; phylum Chordata; class Amphibia; order Anura; family Pyxicephalidae; genus Pyxicephalus; species Pyxicephalus adspersus. The sequence goes on along the minus strand of NC_092868.1, from coordinate 38,721,107 downwards.
TTGCAGAAGATGAGAATAAGGTGGAGCAATACAAGCTGACGTGGTCTGTATGGGACTGGTTTAAGGAATCGCCCCAATTCAAATCGCTTTGGCCATAAGCCTGCAGGAAAACAAGGATGCAGAAGAGCTTGAATTAGTATTACTGTTTCGCAGACTAAGAGAACGGGCGAATATTAGGCCAGTCAGGTACCCCCGCATTCCTAAGTCCATACCTACCTCTACCCCTAGGTTTCCCTCCTATTTACAGTTATTCAAATAGGGGTCTATGTGGCATATTCACGTTTTCCCTGGGAAGGTACATAAAAAAAAAAAAAGGGAAAGAATAACAACGAAGATCTCATGGTTGACTGTTTTACATATTTTCTGTTTTTTATGAGACAAATATTGTTTGGTACAGTGTTTTTGGATACCTAATATTTCTCATATTCTCTCACCTGGATTCAAAGCTTTATTTTGCTTTTTATATATTCCCTTCCCCCTTGTTTTACCCAGGTTTTTCTTAGACCCCCCTATAGCTGTCTTTATACTATATTGGTAATGGTTTATATATGAAAAGCGACATAAATGTTCTGCTATTTTTTTTTTTTGTAACTGTGGGGGTTTAGCCCCTACTATATATATTATTTTGTCCTTTTCTTTGTATTCCTTTTTCGTTATATATGTTTTTGTACTGTTGAAAACTAATAAAAACGATTGAAAGAAAAAAATCAGTCAGCTCCCTCAAGTTATGTATGCCCAAGAACCTGAAGCTGTCTATTTGTATGTAAAGGAACAGAGGTATGAGGTCAAGTAGTTATCCTTTTTTGAAGGATAAAAAGAGGGAATGTAAGGAGCTGAGGATTTTTGCTGATTCTTGTAGTTAATTATTTTTGTACTTTTGTTATGTTTTGTAGATGATTGAATTATGTTTAAACTAGTTTTACTCTTCTTATCAGTAAACTAGCGTCCGCTTCCCCCCTTTTTGCCTTGAAACTCTTCCTTTCCTCCCTACAGCCATATATCTGTTACTTTGACAAAAATATATTGTTCTAGGAGAACCACAAGAATATCTGTTATGTCTGCTAATTGTCTGTAGTCATGTGATCATGCACTGATCATGCCTTTGAACTGTTATATAAACTTTGTGCAAACAATAAAGTTTTGAGAGTGATCTAACCACACGTTAAATTGCGTGTGTTACACCCTTCCAGCGCTGTAAACAGAAGCTTTTGGAGCTATTAAAGAGGGAAATATTGGTCTGGGATCAATAGGAGATCGCCTTAACACAAACTTGGTTTCCCAAATTTTGAAGGTAAGGGAACTCCAGGGGAAAATGTTAAATGTTTAATAAAAGGACCCTGTGATGTGTTGCATTCAGCCAGAGAGGGATCTATCAAAGAAGTAGTTAGCAGAAGGCTAAATTTGGTTTTCAGAAAAACTGACCATGTGTTTCTTCATTTTGAACTGCTGCAAGCCCGCAGCTACACACAATCTCTTACAGCAATCTCACAATAGGAAGAATATACAAAGAGATTGGAACCTAGTGTTGCAAGGACAAGAGTAGAAAGACAAGCCACTCTATTGACTGTAATATGTTCAGTAAGAAAAAAGGAAATACCTTTACAAGGAAAACAATGTTAAGTTATTATTGCTAAATCCCTCTGAAAATGCTAAATACTTCATGTTCCTTGTGTCAGTATGTTTACTGACCTTGAATAATCATGCAGCAACTAAAAGTCCAAACTTTGCTGTCAGTGTCAAAATGTGTTTTAGCACCTTTAGAGAATAGTGTAAACAGTGCAATGAGTTATCTTCACAAAGTATACACTTGCATTTTTAGAACACATTATTATCATTATTTAAGACTTCCTTGTACTCTTGAAAATTATAAAACAGTGATAAAACCACTCCTAGCGCTTTACATTATTTTACCTTTGGAATTTTGGTTGTTGGAAATGCAATTCTAGGCAGGAGATGGCAGCAGAGTATAAGGTGAGGGAAGTGCATCATCTTGATATTCAAGAAGAACAAATGTAATAAGTGTGGGAGCAAGGGTCTGTGCTTTCCTGTAGGATTTCTTTTTAGAGAAGCAGGGACAGAAAATCCTGTCTGAAACAACAAATCCAGTTTGGGAATATCTGAAGACAAGATGCATAAAGTTATTTGAATTGCATAATATTTGCCAGTGTGACAGCTATTGCTCACAGTGCAGACTCAACAAGGATGGTACATTTAACTCCATTCATTGACAGATCGACCAGATGTGCTTTTACAGAGTCATGTTGGAAGAAACATTTCAAATTATAAGCTATGGAAAAATTCTACTTTGCCATTTGTTTGTTCTTTAGAAAGAAAATGATTGTAGCTCTGTTTCCTGGTTGCACCAGTGGGCAAGGATTCCTTAATTTCTCATCATGTTTCAGAAAATGACAGGTGCTGGATGAATATTTGTTAGGGTATCCCTAGGAAAAAAATTGAAAAATACTGCTATATAGGTGCAAAATTACAGGTGTCACTAGAATAATGGTTCAACTCATCTGGGTATTTCAGATGCTTGTGGTTCCAGCTGCCAACTGTGGTCCCCTCATTATGTATTGTAACTGTATCATTCAAGTGTCCCTGCATGCTCTATATTAGGAATGCAGCAACTGGTAGGAGCCATAATAGGTAGTTGAGAAGCATCCAAAATATCTGTCAGTTTCATATCAGTTTTTTTTGTTGAGCTTATAATTCATGATAACACACAATTCATTACAATATAAAAGGTGTGAATATTGTGAATCAGAATGTAGATAAATGTTTTAAATACTGTAATCAGTGACTCCTTAAAATTAGCTCTGCTTGACCTCATCCTTATCATTCTACTTATTCCACACAAAGTAGTGGAAGTAAACAGAAAAAGACGCATTCACCTTTACTTTTACAGATTCGTTGATCCCTCCGTAGTTTTTCTGGATTGGGTCCCATGTAATCCTGAAATCCTCCTTCGTTCCATTGCGCAGGAGGCATTAGGCACCACCATCTTCTTTATCTTTCTTCCACCTTCTGCCTACGTCACTGCGCAGGCGCAAGACAGGGTGACGTAGCCTGCGGTAGATGGGGAAAAAAAGAATGACGATCCCACTGGACATGCATGATTGCCATTTTATTTTTTCCTATTGAAGAAAAGGTTCCTTCTACACATGCCCGAAATTAGAATGTGCAGAAGGAGCAACCATGATACGTATGTATCCCAGGAGGCTCTGCGCTACCATTCTGTCTTTATCACTGTGAGGTTTTAACTCCCCCCCGAACAGAAAGAAGGTAAATTTTACCTTGCATAAAAGGGTTGTCTACTCTTTCATGCAAGGTAAAAAATTAGTTTAGGTCTACTTTAGGTGCTTTGTACCTCTCAATCACATTCAGTGTTTCATACACACAGTTTTTATTATTTATGAAGTGCCTTCTGCCTCTGTACTACATGAAGTTCCAGGTTTCATTAAATTCAAACAGTGTCTTATATCTCTCTAATACGAGCAGTGACCCATACCTCTCAATTACATGCAGTCTTTCATATTTCTTTACACACAGTGTGTCATATATCTCTATTTTAAGCAATGAAGCATATCTCCCTATTACTGTAGGTTCCATACTGTAGAATTAGGTGATAATGATATACTGTTCTGAGTGACAATTGTTTTTAGTTGAAAAATTATTTAAAAAGATTAAAGAATCAACTATTTTTTGGATAGAGTGGGGAAGGGTCAAAATCAGTTCCATGTTATGCTGTTATCTAAAGCTCCTTTAGAGAAATGTACCCTCACTTTCTGTTGCCGACAAGGGTTTTTACTGTATAGAAAGTTGGGGAAAATATGTAACAAGGAAACACACAGAAATAAAAATCTGATGGGTTTTTTGACCTTCCTGTATTTTAATAAAGAAAAATATAATTTTTTTCTTTCCGTGTTTCTGTTGGAGTGGTCTCATTCTCCATAGTAAAATGTTGTTAGCAGAACAGTAAGTAAGGATGAATCTATTTAAAAGATAAAGACCGGGTAGGGGTTTAAATCTTTTTTCACACTTATCCAAAACTAAGATAAAATATCTGACTTTACTTGGTGCTATTATGCTCCTTACAGTTTTACTGTATCTGGCTGGATATTACACATCTGAGATGTCCCATCCTAATAATTTTCACATCAGGTCAATACACACAATTATAGCCTCACATCTAACACATTGTTACTAAGTTGTTTTCTAGCAAGTAAGTGACACAAATCCAAAGTGTAAAGCCATTAAATCCATATTGCATTGCTATAGGCCTTCTGTAACTAAATGATGATAATATTGCTTGAGGTGTTGTATAATGGTGAATGTCAGTCAGCTCCCAGCTTTATGGTCCACAAAGTGGACAAATCAAGCACTTTAAATGCTATGTTTTCACTAACCATTGATGTAATCCTAGACATATATTGATCTCTGGTAATTCTAGTGTCTAGGAACATCATTAGAGTGTTCGGACAGCACTTACACACCCATATTGCTGTAGGGTCTTCACCCAGATATTTTCAAGGAATAGTTTGCAAATTAATATTAATAATGTTGATGACTTGTATCTTTAAAGTTGACAGACATACATATACAGTAAGTGTCCTATTAATGAGTGCCAATTTATAAAATGTTTCTCTTCTACAAAGGTGAAATTTTATGTCACACATTGATTAGTGGCCCATTTTATCAAATACATTATTTTTGCAGTAAAGTTTTGAAGGAAACATGGGTCTCATTAACAAACATAAACCTTTTTTAAAGGAAATTGCATATAAAACACACAACTTTTCCTAACGGCCATCTTTAGGACATTAAAATTTACAATGCTGGAAACAACAGCCAACACTCGAAACAAGAGAGATGTCCATGACACAACACCTAATGTAGTCGATAAGCTATTTTTAATTGTATATTTACCATATTAGGAATTCTTGACAGTAGTGCCTAGTCTGCCAAAAAATTGGAACAGTGGCAGATTTTTTAAAAAACTTACCTGGACTCCATGAAGGCTCGCTAAATACTGAAAAAAATGTTCCGTACTACAGTACTCTTTATAGTAAGTAATCTTTAGCCTTGCAAATCTTTAGCTTTATATTATGACATGATCATGTGCAATTCATTCCCTGTACCTGGAACAATTGATTTAATATTATCTACCACAATGTGCAGAAAAATTACAAGTAGCTTATTGCCTTAAAAGATTAAATGTAACCACTTTAATTTCTACAAAAATGAAGCCAAAATATATAATGACCCTATCGCATGATCCAAATATTCTGGCAGGGGGCTCACAGGCTTGAGGGCTAATCCCCAACCAACTAACAGCTTAATTGGTTGCATATCTGCATAGAAACAACAGCAAGGTGACATACAAAGGTCACAACGTTCCATTAAGTAAAGCCATGGGTATCAGTCAAAGAGATATTGGTGGATCTAGAAACACATCTTGTTGTTAAATTATCTCAATCTTTATCGTCATTCTTAAAAGAATAAAGATGTAAGATGAAAATAGAAATCATAGTGGGCTTTTGTTAACCAGCAGTTAACTTTGAGGAATATCCCATTCATATTCCTAAGTTGTTTGATGGGAGCAGAGCTTTTTATAGTTAAGTGCCAATAAAAGATTTCAAGTCACAATTGGTAAGGTTTTTAAGCATCTCCTATGGATATGAAACCGTGTAAGTTGTTTTTTGCTAAAAGATAAGCAGAAAAAATGTATTACAGAAAGATTTTCATAAGAGGGAAGCACTGGAACAGCAGGACAAGTGACCTTGCTAAAAGTTTCCAAGTACAGTATTTTGTTAGATTTGTTATTGTTATCTATCAGTCAAATAATAAACTGTTGCCATGCGCAGTTTTAAATTTGCTCTTCATATTCATGAATGTAAGCTTATATTTTTTTCAAAGAAGCAAGTGTAATGTATATTTTTCCCTTTTGCAGGCAGAGTTTGCTTTATTTATTACTTGGCATATTGTATCTAGCCTGGCTTCACTTACTCTTTTGTGGATGCAGCCTTTTCCAGAATGTAGATAAATGTGCCCTGACTTGGTACATTTTGTTGGTTTTGCCCTCTAAAAGCTTTGTTTATAAGCTTGTTACTTTATTCTAACCATGTACCATGTGCTTTGTGTTGGTTCTGTTTTTGTCCTGTACTATTTATGGAGCTTAGCAGAAAGGAGAAGACAAATTTGTCACAAGATTTTTATTTTCCTTATGAAATGATTGTTCTACATCTACCACTTAGTAGAATACGTTTGCTTTGCATCCTTTTGTTTATACAATGTGTGAAACGCATGTCATCCCCAGGAATTAAAATTAGCGTGCTCTTTAAATATCTCCATAGTGCCATAAGCACAAGGTTAAAAAAAGTGCTTTCAGGTGAATTCTTTCAATATGTTGAATATATTATACCTACTAGGCTGTAGTCCAGATATATTTAGAAAGCATATGTTTTCACATAAAAAGGACAGGGAGGAAGGGCACTAGGAGCCAAGCAGGTTCTTACAGGAGAATAGAACAGAGCAAATTAAAGAATGACGTAATCAGATTCTAAAGATGGAGTGAATCCTGTATTGTTCTAGGTGCAGCAGAATTTCCAGACCTGGCTGGGTTGTATGGCAGGGGCTGCTAAATAACTGAATTGTCTGCATAAAATTATACATCTTTAATATAGATACAGACCAAATACTTATATTTCGGCTTTGCAGCTTCACCTAAATATGTTATTCTGAAAAGGATGTCCTTGTGATGTCTGAATATTTTATCTGAAGGTTTTTTTTTTTATCTTAACATTTTTTTAATTATCTTCCATAAATGACAATGCATGTATTGAATATAAACTGAGGTACCTTTTTTAACAGAGGATACAAGTACTTTGACTCCTATATTTCCTAGTATAAACCTAAGGCATTCTGCCACTTTGCCCCCCTGTCAGAGTTCCAGAAGATCTGTGTCACTTAATTCCAACCTTTTTTCTCTCGTCATGGATCCTAGAGACATTTATATTGTGTCTCCACTCCCCTATACCCTTGCATTAACCTACATGCAGAGCAGTGCTGTAGGGAAGGTCATTTCGGTAGGAACTGCATTTGTCTCCAATAGCCACAGACCTGCTTTTCCCTCTTCCCACTGCACTGGTAGTGATGTCACTACTACACAGGGGTTGGGCAGAGTTGAGTCTGTGGCTGGAAATTAATTTTTTTTTTTTTGGCCACAAACTAGCTTTCTCTTTTTCTCCTTGAGCCCTAGTAATGACTGTACTAGTAATGCAGGATTTGGACAGAGCAGTGCTGGGTAATAGCCATCATAATACTTGCACTTGCTTCTGACTTTGCTTATGTACCCAGAAGAAATTCAAGGTCAACCATTCCATGCAGCATTGTTTAACCACCGTCAACCAGGACAACCACAAACTTGTAAATATGTAAATATTCTGAATACCCAATGCTAAATAATAGATTCCCCAGTGTTACTGTATTAGCTTTTGGAATCTCTGTGTTCACTTTCTGCAGAACACAACAAATCTGCAATAACTGGCGTAGATTTTCTTGACAACCCCATGTTCAGGGGCAATGCCTAAGTCAGCAGTCAAAGAATTCAAAGCAAATAGATCAAATCTGTGCATATAAATCACCCAAAATGTGTTACTAACAAATTGCCAAATTCAAGTAGAGTTTACCTAAGTCATATTTGAAAACCCATCCCTAAAATATATATATATTTGTGAATGTTCATACTGTAACATCAGCCTTCGTTAGCTGGCACCCGGACAAATAAGCATATGAAGTTGAAGGGCTTAAATCCATATTCATTAGCTCCTGCAAGTCACCAAAACGCGTCAAACTCAATACATTAAAAGTGACCTCAGAGAACCCACATCATAATTAGCTTTTTGATAACCACTTGCTCCTTCCTTTTAATGGATACTTTTTTAAATTGGTGCCCCTTGGACATAGACTGACATCATATATAAGGCTTTGTTGGTTTCCTGCTGTTCTGAAAGGCTTTTTTCAGAATAGTCTTACATATTATAAAGTAGCTCAAAACAGATTAAATACCAAAGTTTGATTCTTTTAGAGGTTCCAACATAGCTCTGTCAGAGAAATGTGAGTAATGTTCTGTACAGGATTCATGCATATTCAAGAAATTGTGCATCTCAGTCCTTGGGTGAGTCTGCATCAAATATGAAACACAAAATGTTCAAGTGACTATAAGTGCTTTATCTCGCTTATGTTTTCTTATTTCAGAGAGAAAGAGAAACACAGTTCAAGGCTTTATTCCCAGCCGTATGCCACAGGAACTCACTATTTAAAGGAGATTTCATATAAATATGCAACAAGGGTGTTTCTAGGTGAAAGCAATTGCCTTGTGCACTGTGCTGTAGGCAGTGCCAAAATAAGCTGCAGTGAATCGAACAATATTTGGATAAATATGATTTTGTTTGTAATAAATTAATAGTTAAAAAGAGTGAAACAACAAAAGGCTGGGTAGTTTAAAGGAGAATTCAGGTCAGTAGTGTGCAAGCGAAAAGCAATTTAAAAAGCAGTTTTGGGCAACAAGTAAAAAAGCAGTGAGCTGATAACAGCTGACTTCAGTAAGTTCTTCAACTGCTATTAGGTCAGAAAGTTTACTTTATTTATAATAACCTATAAAGAAGCACAGAGACATCTACACAGACTTAGTAGGAGGGAAGTACCAGTGTACCACTGCCATATACTGAACTGTATATTTGCTTCCCACATCACTGTTAAAGCGGTACTAAAGTAAAAAGAAAAAAATGACTCTGGAGCGGTCTTCCATAAGGTAATATGTTGTCCTGGTTTCTCACTTCGAGCTGGTGTGGGGAAAGTGCCGGGTGCTGCCATTTTCTTTTATTCCTTTAGCATCTTCTGCCTACATCACCTGACCTCACACTACTCAGGCACAAAGTCGAGTGACGTATGCTGCTGTATTTTTTTTTTTTAAAGTCCCAAAGTCACTGGGCATGCGTGAGATTGACACCTTTCTTTTTTCAATAATTAAAAAGTTCCTTCTGCATATCCCAGGAGGCTACCACTGCAGTGGTAAAAATAGAAGAGGAGGGGCTTTTTTTATTTTTTTTAGGTATTTTTTACTTTATATAGAAAGGTTATCTAAAGGTGCGCTTTAATATTTAACTACAAAGTAGGTTTGAATTTTATTGGTTACTAGCTGATTACCGGCATTGCCCGGGTATTTATTTATTGCAATCTTATGATATAAAGGAAAAGAAATAAAATAAATCTATAGTAATTTTCTTGTCTACAGTGTTCTTTAATTTTTTTGCCTTTGATTGCACTCGGCCAATTGCCTCACATTTTCCCAAAGACATTATTACAGGCCAGAAATTTGTAAAAGAATCCAAAAAAAGGTATGTAAAAATATAAGCAAAAGACACACTGTCACTGAGCAATACATAAACACATACATACATGCAGATATAGCTCTGACATATACAACAGCGCTATACAAAGACCAGCGGTGCACTCACATGAGTCATATGTCTAGCAAGTTTGGTTGAAATGTCTCCATGCATTTCCGAGTGATGACATACACACATCCAAATATAGCTCTAACATATAGCACAGCGCTGTACAAAGATGACTGGTGCACTCACATGAGTCTCAGTCATATGTATAGTAAGTTTGGTTGAAATGTCTCCATGCGTTTTTGAGCAAGGGTGGAACACACACACACACATACATACATCCAATTTTATATATATAGATTACTGGCTGTTGCTTTTACATGTGACTTTCTGTGTGTTCCACCATCTTCAACAGATATGTTTCAGGATCAGCTAACTTTTATCCTTGCTGTAGATCTTACTTTAAAACATCTGATGCTGGGACATAAAATTAATGTCTCTAAGATAGCGGTGTCCAAAGTAACAGGTTCAAGGGGCCACGTTTGTATCCACAAGGATACCCATTTTAGGTGAGATTCTGTCATGGACATAGCCATGTGAAGGTTTTTTGAAAGTCATTCTTAGCTCAGGAAAGAGTCAGCAATCATTGTGGTGGTAGCGATAGTGCCAGCAATAATATCCTTCCTTTACTGTTTTTAGCACAAATTCTCCCCAGTACACAACTTCCCCCACCCCGGTACATACACATTGTATAATAGGAAATGGATTGATAGAACAAAAGAGAGTTAGACAAAAGAACTCATATCGATGCAATATGTACATGCAGTATTTTTGAGATGTGTCTTGGTATGGTATTTTTGTGCAAAAATTAAGTTTAAAAATCACAACAACCTCCGTAAACAACTTCCTGACTTCCTATCTGATCTCTTGCACTTTCTGAGTTCACTGCACCCTCCAAGCTTTTCTCTTCAGAAATAAAGCGCTCTATTCTTCATCTGTGTGTGCACTTTTTTCATTCTGTGCCCTAACAGGAGGTCATAGACTCTGAAATGACTTCATGTTCATAAAGGCTGCCCACAAACACAGAAAAAAAATGTAGCAGACAAAAGTAACAAAACACACACATACACAGTCAGGATCTACACCCATGCAAAACGTTATGGAAAACATGCACAGTAATGCTACATACAGACACAAACAGCAATCCAATATTATTGACGCTTGTATGTCACAGTACAGATGGCCATGCAAACATACTATCTAATGAGTTTATATCTATGACAACCATTTGGCAGAATAGCAAAAAAGGAGCCATTTTGATTAATGAATATTCATATTAAAAATAAGGCTTTATGCTTTAAAAATGGTAAAATAAACTGTGCAGTTTTTACTTCCTTGACACTATTATTGTAATACCTGTCTTTAGTGTGATCGCATGGGTCCAAACCCACTAAATTCCTATGGTGCTGTTGTGCACAGATCCAGGATCCTGCAATCTCATAACACATACATATTTAAATAAGTGTATAGGATTAGGCTTGCTAAATCTAAACTATTGCCTTTAAAAAGAAAAAATGCAACCCTTGTTGTATCTCAGTGCTGCTCATATGTTGAAGCCTCTGTGCAGCCATGCTAGTGTGGAGAAGATAAAAAAAACCAACTACTACCACCACCTCAACTTACCACTCCTACAAATGAATAACCACACCATTGTTTTGGATTCAATTGGCCATAGCAGCCTTTTATTTTATAAAACAGCTCTTATACAAATTTCAACATTTTGCACATTTTTCAACAGTTTGTAAACAGTTAATACCATAGAGTTGCAGGTCCCTGTAAGTACTAACACCCCCCAATCAGATTGTGTTACTGTGGATACTTCCGTTTCCTTGCCCCCAGCCGCTACACCACTGGCTCAGGGACAACGGTACAGGCATCCGCAGCTCCCCTTGGCCTCCCTGACAACCAAGTGTCACCTGAGGCTCTACTTCACCCCCTTTGTTACTTACACCTATCCTTCCGCACTTTTGACCAGCAACCCCACCACCAGGCCATAAGCCTGACTCCTTAGGCTTGCGCGCACCCCCACACCTGTAGTGCCCTATGCAAACCATCTTCCAACAAAAGAAACCACAGGTAGGTCCCCACCGCATTCAAATGTACACCATCACCCCTTAAATAAACTGGAGTCTCCTCCTCCAACTCACGGTGTCTGATCACTAAACCCCCATTACAAATAAAAAACTTACCCACCTCCTTATTACTACTGATCTGGCATGCCTCCAAGACATCCGCGCCAGTATATCCGACCACAGAAATACAGTATCTGGCATATCCGTTTTCAACCTCAGGAAATCAGTTTTAATGTCACGTATTAGTTCACGCATAGGTCTCATCCCCACATCATTCCCCCCAGCATGTATCACCAATATATCTGGGGTCCTCTCCAAACGCGCATATCTGCGCATTTCAGGGATGACCTGGCTCCACAGCATACCCGGAACTCCTATCCAGCGAACCCGAGCCGTGCTGCAAGGAATCCCCAACTGTCGTCCATTAGGCAGAACATCAGTTCTCCGTGCTCCCTAATACATGTAGGAGTGCCACAAGATCCACATTAAACAGCCATCCGCCTCTGTAAAATATATATAAAACAGTCTAACCAGAATGAAACACTGTAAAACAGCATGCTGACCCACTGCCCTTATCCCCACGAAACAAGTCTCCATAAACAGTGCCCCCCTTTTATTTTTTTTGTATATAGTTGCTTAATAACCAGCTAACTCCTAATCTTGTAGCAAATGAGGTCACACATACAATTGATATTGCCTCGATTCCCATCGACCAATGCGCTTAATCACATTTCTGAACGAATGGGAAGAATAGTCCTGCGGGCAGCATCCTGTAACGATTAAACTTCTTTTAAAGACCGCCCCAAATAGATAACGTGATAAAAATGACTAATTTTCATGCATAATCAACGGTCCATCTCCTAGGGGCCGCACCCTTATATACTGATCCATGGTCCTCCACGGGCAAACCTCTGCCCCCTGTACCCTGAAAAGCTCCAGATTAACTCCGCTACCCCTTTGATCTGTCTTGGACCTCTGTACCCTTTCCACATTCTGTCTTCCCCCAAATGCACATCCCCCCTGGCCAAACCGCCCACCACCGGTTTACTAGGGCAAACCAGCTCCCCAATCCTCAAGGCCGCGAAAAACATTAGTGAAAAAGCCGCAGTAAACAATGAAACCTCATATTCACTAGCGCAAACCTCTCTTAACGCCCTCAACAGTCTCAGTAACAGCAAGTATGACACCGGCCTCCTGCGGTCCCTCTTTGCTCTCCCCCTCCTATAACCCTTCAGCGCCTGTCGCACCACAAAACTTCTGGTGACGACCTCCAGACCCCTCAGCTTGAACCAGAAGGCCAAACCTGACACCATCCTACTCACCAAAGCCCCAGCCCGTCCTTGACGAACACCACTCACCAGTAACACCAGCACTAATGTTTCCAGATGATCTCTCTCCAGTCCACCTCCAGCTGCCTGCAGCAACCTACGCCAAACTTGCCATACCTTAACATACGCTGCCCATGTCCCTGGACTGACAGACCTCCTAATCAGATTGGAAAGGATCCCGACACAATCCTCCACAGCTCCACTGGACAAGCCTCCCCTTGTCACTCCACTTCCGGTGCCAACTTGTACCACTGAAAACGAGACAGAGCATCCGCCAGTTGATTAGCCGTCCCAGGTACATGCACCACCCTCACCCAAATATTCCACCGTAAACACAAGAAAAGTATCGCAACAAACAGATCACTGGCGGGAAGGAACCCAAATTTTTTTTTATGACCTCGACCACCCCCAAATTGTCACAGTGCAACCGCACTCTCTTATTCTGCAAATGAGTGCCCCACAACTCCAGCGCAATACCAATAGGAAACAGCTCCAGCAATGCCAAATTCCTGCAAAAACCACCCAACTGCCATGTATCAGGCCATGGTTTCGCACTTCACCTCCCTTTAAAATAAGCTCTATAGCCTGTTGATCCTGCCGCATCCGTGAACAATTCTAAATCCGCATTCTGCACTCCTTCCGCCATCCACAATGTGCGTCCATTATAGCTGTGCAAAAATCACAACCAGACCCCCAGATCATCCCTCAAATCCCTGGTGAGGCACACAAAATGTCCTAGGGCCCGCACCCTGGCAGTCGCGGTAGCCAAACGCCTGCAAAAAACTCTCCCTATTGGCATGATCCTACAGGCAAAGTTCAACTTGCCTAAAAGGGACTGCAGTTCCCGTAAACACAACTTTTTTAAACCATACGCCCTCTGCACCAATGCTGTCAACTCACTCAGCTTGTCCCCCGGAAGTCTACATTCCATGGCCATGGAATCAATAACGATACCCAAAAAACACAACTCAGTACTCGGTGACTGAGTTTTTTCCTGGGCTAGCGGAACGCCAAAAGACTCCGCCACCCTCTGTAAGGCTGCTAACAATGCCGTACGTAACAAACATACGTTCCCGGAGGGCCAATACACACAAAAGCATCCAAATAATGAATGATGGAATTTAAACCTAAAACCTGTTTCACTGCCCACTCCAGAAACGAGCTAGAAACCTCAAAAAAGGCACAAGACACTGAACACCCCATAGGCAGATATCTATCGACAAAAATACCACCCCCCTATTCACAACCCAACAAGTGAAAACTATCTGGGTGCACTGGTAACAAATGAAAGGCCGCTTCTATATCGGCCTTGGCCATCAAACAACCCCTAACAAATTTTCTAACCCAATCAACAGCAATGTCAAATGAAATATATGCCACCATACACAAATCTGGATCAATCGCCTCATTGACCGACCCACCCTTCGGGTAAGACAAGTGGCTAATCATCCGGAATTTGTTGGGCTCCTTTTTAGGCACTACCCCTAGGGGTGAAACAACCAAATTATCCAGCGGAGGTCTCTCAAAGGGGCCTACTATCCATCCCAAGTCCACTTCCTTGCGCAATTTTACCATAACCACATCCCGGTGAAGCAAAGCAGATTTCAAGTGCCGCGGCATAGGAGGTACAACCTCCAAATCGCACGGGATCCTAAAACCTTTAGCAAATCTGTCCTCCAACCACCTTGCTGTCGCCCTGTCCGGGTCCTTACCTAGTAAAGGCCGCATTCTTTCCACCTTCACAGGGGTCATCCCTTCTTCCCGCAGCATTCAATGCACATCCTCTAGCTTTGTTGGGGCAATGCAAGGCGGTGTGGGGGCCCCCGCACCCTGCGCATTCGTGCTTAAAAAGGCACGCCGTTCCAAACTTGCAGTCTCCCTCGTTGAAAGCCCAACAAATTCTTTTTCTTTTTCCCGCTGGAGGTACCCCATATCCAGGGCCCCCGGCGAACTCACCTTTGCGGATGTCATGAGCCGCATCCACAGGCTAATGTCCCTGTGATCCCACCTCATCGCAGGGCAAATCGCCTTCCGCTTGCGAAACTGTTCATCGTATCGTAGCCACGCTAGGTCACCATACACCCTATGAGCCTCGCTAATCGCGTCAAGATAGCAAAAAAGCGCCGAACAATTTACCGGCGCCTTTTCCCCAATGATGCTAGCCAAAATCACAAAACCCTGCATCCAATTTTGAAATGTCCGCGGAATGAAGCGCGACAAGATTTTATCCTCTCCCTGCTTCCTACCATCCCCCGCCTTAACCTCCCTCACCTGGAATCGTTCCAAGGGCAACAAAGCAAAAATATCTACATACTCACCCTTCCAGATTCTCTCCCGAACCTCCACTGCCAGGTGAGCACCCAAAGGACCCTCAAAGCAGATATAAACTTCACCTTTTGCTATGTCTGCCACCCCTGCTCCTTCACTTACCCCAGCACCCTCGCCCAATGAACTCATCCTCTCTGGGCCCGCCGACAACAAGGCCTCCGATCCCTTGGACATCGGTGTAGAGCAACCACTGCCCCTCACGTCCCCTTCTGCCGCAGTGACAGACCTCTGGCTGGCACCCTCTGTCACTTGCTGCCCCTCGCCACCCCTGTGCACCAACCGCTCCGCACCTTCTTCCTCAAATTTCTGCAACAAGGCACGCAGCCCCTGCAACAAACTGGCAGCCCCCCCAGATACAGCACTCCCGCCACCAGAGCCCAGTAACCCCACACCAAGTTCACTACCCCCCAGTACCTAACCAACAAAAAGTAAAGTCACCCCCCACCCCTGACTTACCAGGCTGCCGAGGGCGACCCCTCCCTGCAGCCGCAGATGCATCTCCCCTGACAGATCTCCGCTCCGTGTCTCCACTGTCCTCAGAGCCCTGCTGCCTACTTCCTGGTTCCTCCTGTCCGAATTCCGGTTCCAGTGGCAGCGTCATGACATCACTTCCAGCCGCTCTGCGTGACCCAGAAGTCTCCGCCCCTCTTCGCCTGGTGCGCACTCCCACTGTCACAGGCCTTACCTCCACAGCTGCAGGCCGCATCTCCCTCACAGACCTCTGCACACACCGCACCATGCTTGATATCCTATCACTCTGCTCCTCTTCAGAAGGTGCCCTTACTGCCCTGGACCCCTGGTCAGACACTGCTGGTGTCACTCTCCCCCGCTGGGCAGCAGCTGCCTCCCTGGGTCCACACGGGTCTGCCACCTGCTCCCGCTCCCAACGCTGCTCTGACCTGCAGTGCACCTGCATCCTGCCAGGCTGCTCTGGCACGGGATCCCGCCTACGATGCGGATTCCTCTTAGGCCGCGCTGCAGCTGAAGCAGGTAAACGCTTCCCTGGCCGGCTTGGAGGGTCCCTGGTGGGGCTCAGACGATGGCGCTGGACCCCACGGGTCTCACTGGGTGAGAGGCGCACTACCGTGACCTCTGAGGCCGCAAAGGTGCAGGCTGCGCAACAGTAGCAGCCTGCGAGACCCCCGGGAGCACTTAAGCCAGCTGATCTTGCAGCCAGTCCATGCCCCGGTCTTCTGCAGCCGCCTGCAGGCGACCCAGTAAGTCCTCCATTGTTGTGCTCAATTGTTCCTTTCTGTTCTTCTTTCCCCAACTGATTTCTCCCCCTTCCTAACCCCCCGCTTTATTCCTTCACCCTTGACCCCTCCTACCACTTGACCCCATCTCATTACTCCATGCTGCTTGACCCACTCAAATTACTTCTTTTGTTCTGGTCGTTTCCTTCTCACCCCTGTCATGAGGCCCTTCGCCTATTCTATTTATGGTCCTGCTCCAGGCCTACTCTTCCAGTCTACATACATGTACTACGTGCAAGGTTGAATGTCACTTCTGGGTTTAAATGTTCTGATGGTGTTGATAGGGCCACTTGTAATCTCCATCAGAAGTCTAGTCCAGTCCAGGATGAAAACACAGAAGGAGGAGATTTTATCTATACTTCAAGAATAAGAACTTTGTATTGAAATAATAGTAAACTATTGACAGGTAATTTACTGGGCTGCTCAACATTTTTTAACAGGAATACAATATTGCATATTAGATAGAATAAACATCATTTTGAGCAGAATTTTTTCTCAGTGACTATCAGAGATGATTTATAAATTTGTAAGGCTGTTTACTTAGTAAAGTTAATGATCACTCTGTAAGGGTTTATTCACTTGGCATTGAGGTAAAGCTCCGCTGACTTCAACCATCCAGTTATGTGTATGCAAAAATCTTTTTTTTTTTACATTATCTTGCAGAATGATAATTGTACAAGGAGAAACCATATACATTCCAAAAGGACCCCCAGCCAATTTGATTAAATAAGAATAAAAAGAAAGACATATGAAGAAGAACTATTTTAGTATTTTGAAACCACCTAAAGTTCAAGAAACAAAGCCAGTAAAGTACAGGATAAAAGTATTTGTGTTATTTAGCCCTGTGGCTCTGGAGAAGAGCCAGTGTAAAGACTTCGGAAGTCACACAAGTTATAGCTTACTGCGTTCATTGTTTTGTACTTTGTAACTGGATCGCCCTGACCTTATTCTCAAGAGGCATTATTATAAGTGGCATGTGAGCAACTAAACCCAGTTTTAAAGTGCTGTTCTTAAACAGCTGCCATCCTGATACTTTCTGACCAGAGAAAAATTATTGTTTTTGTATGGACGGATTTCATACTTTTCAGTAATTGCTCTTCTGGTAGGGTAGATACCATTTTGGACTTTGAAAAGAACAGGTACAACTAAAACATTTTGTAGACTGGCGTTGCATGGGCAGATTAAAGCCCAACTGAGCTTTTAATCAGCTTTTCAGATACTTTTGATATATGTATAAGTTCTTTGCCAATTAAATCAGCAATTTGTTCATTGAGATACTTTAAAATCCCTATGTAGTGTACTTACCCATGGATATTAAAACAAAGACACAAGCTGCCATTTATTTCCCAATTATCAAAACTGCACAGCAGTTTTATTGCTTTAAGTGCTATATTTTCCCTATGCATCCAAATGAAAAAATGGCCAAAGTGTGGCTAAATTAATGGAAAAAATCATTAAGATATACACCTGTAGATGTACTAAGTCTTTCTTTAGGCTGAGTAGAAAAGCTTGTCTCCTGACAGTATTGTAAAGAGAAGGACCTTTGCTCTGTGTGGAAGCTGTGGCATATCTGCAGAGGTCCAACACTAGCCTTAAAAATCATATTTATAGCTCTGCAATCAGCAAAGACCATGCTCCCCACTGATTAGATAGCCATAGCTCTGACTTATTAAATCGACTTTCCTCTCTCCTTCTTCTCAATAAGAAGTTTTAACTAGAGATAGATGATCTGAAATCCTTAGGCTGGGTCTACACGGACTGTTTTTTTTAAACTCTTACAAACTCCTATACCAATTTTGAGTTTATGTGAATTTATACAAGCGTTTAAAAACAACTATAAAAGCCCATAATGCTTTTATGCAAGTTTGTAAGAGTTTCTAGACTTTTAAAGCAGGTATTTAAAACTCCTATAAACTCTTGTAAACTCGTCCATTTGTTTTCAATGGAAGCATTTATTAAAAGCTTATAAACTCTTGTAAACGCATGGTAAAGTTCCCATTGATTTTAAAGAAAGTGTTTATGTGAGTTTACTAGAGTTTACAAGCTGTTAATAATTTTAAACATTGCAAGGAACATTATTTTATAATGCTTTGGTGTAGATTAGCACATAGGAATGCATAGAATCTTCAAACATGGCTCAGGTTAAACGCTGAGGAAAACGTCTGTGTGGACTAAGCCTTATATAGGAAAGTGACAGGCAATATGATGTTGCCTGAAGAAGATTATTATTGTCTCTGCTGTACAGGTACAGTGTGGGAATTTCTGACTATGTGTTTGCCTTAGGAATTGGTACTGTACCTTGCTTTTCTGGTTTTCAATTTCAGCTTCATTCTGACCATGTCTAATTGTTATGTTCTGTCCTGAGCCTGTTTCGACTATGCTTCTGCCTTATAATTCCATGCATTGGTTCAGCTACTGTAAGCTGTCCCCAGCTCTGGCGTGTTCGAGGACCACAATCTTAGCACAGTCTCTCAAAGTCCATCATTATCCATTGCGTTGTGTGCTGGTGACACCAGAGGTTGGCGTCTTACTGTGGAGTGTACACACTCCAGTCAAACATTCTGATTACACAGAGTACCATGACATTTTACTGATAGCAATGCACATGACAAGGTTTTTTATTCTTTCTTTGAGTGACTAAACTGGGAAATGTATGCAAACAAAAACTTCTGACTTTTGTTTCAGGTCAGAAGTATGTAGAAGTAGCATCCATTACCACAGGGATTCCTATGTATTCTGCATGCCATGTTAATACTGCAGTCTTAGACTAGTAGAGGTTCATGTGGTGCCTCCATGAGCATGGTTTCATAAAAAGCATAACTGAATTTTTTTTAGTATTGAAGAATCACAAGGTGGCCTAGGACCTTAAACATGGCCTCTAGTACAAGATTAAAATGTTGGAAACGGCCTGTCAACAAAAGAAAGAGCAAGAAAAAAAGAAGCACCTTTCCATAGGCCTGCTTGGGATAATTACTGAGGTAGACATGAGGTAGGTCTGTGCAAGGTCCGAACATAAGCCAGTTCATATTGTGCCTCTGATTCAGGAACTCATCAATCGGGTTTTGAGCACAACATGGCTGATCGCCGTGTACCCTCTAAAGGAGAAAATCCTGCACTGCATTAAAACTGAAATATAAGTGCAGGAGTAAGCAGGTCCCTATAGGTGTTCAATTTAATCTGCCTGGAGTTCAGCTTTACCTTTATGACATCCACCAAAATCTCAAACATCAGTTTTTAAATTTAAACAATTTTACACAGCACCAATGTGGCATGTTGTTTCCATCCTGCTTTGCACTTACTTCTTTTTCTACCCTCTTGCAAGGCTGTGACAGGTGAAGAAGTAAAAAACAACTCAGATGATAAAGTGATCACTGCAGTAGACATTCGACAAAGAGCCTATAAGAAAACCTGAACATTTCATTATGAGTACAATGCCAGGAGCTATTTGTAAATTTCTGTGTTCAATTTGCTGTATCATTAATTATTTACTTTCCAATATCCAAAATTTGTTGTAGAAGTCTCTATTCACAAATTGAATTCTTACTTTTAGTCTCATTCAACATCTTTCTATTCATTTCACATTTATTAGTTCTGAATATTTGTTTAACACATAGTTGCAATTGTTTCTGTATCAGAAACAATAAACTCTCTGGATGGCACATTCATTTAAATATATTCAAATGGGACCCAGACATGCATGTAAAGTTATGCAAGCTTTGGACGCTTAATCAGCATCTTGCAGAACTCCAGGACAGTGAGCTCCACATAAGGGCCTATTTATCCCATACACCCCAATGGAATCTATTGCACCACTACAAAGCACCAAAGCAACACATCACAATGCCCCATGCACTGCAAGAAATGCATTGACCAGGTTTTCTCCGCCTGCACTGTGCATATTTTGGGAGCACGCATGAAATGGTGCAACACTCCAGGTAAGCTAATGTCACCATAGGCTAGAAAGTGTTGATGGATATACCTGTGGCTAAGTCTACAATCACAGTTTCGACAACTTTTAAACTATGTTTAAATGCCTATATTTGAAATTCCTTTTCATTACAATGAGACAATGCACACCAGAGCATTTTCTTGATGGGCTGAAAAGAAAATACATCAAGCTACATTTTGAAAGTGTTATAACACCCAAAAATGGCAATAAAATGCCCAACAGACACCCAAAGGAGCTTGAAAATGCATGTAATAGCCTATAGATGCTCCTGGGGCATTTATAGGCATTTTTTGGTATGTCTATGGTCATTTTCTCTAATTCCACTTCTTTGTCATATACCTTGGTTTAAAACACTTTTATAAATGCCTAAAAAATTATACAGAGCTCTATGGGCATTTAGAAGCATTTAAAGCCAGTGTCGACTTAGTGTAGACTTAGCCTCTTTGGTATAAACCAATTTAAAGCAAGATAAATAGAAAAATGTCCGTTTATTTACTTTGGGTAAACATGAGAAACAATATATTTGGAATTAGGTACACTTTAATCTGCTCATCTAAATGAGCTGCACACTGCAAATATTCCAAAACACAGAAAATGAAACTTTACACATTTTTAGGTTGCAGCGCACCTTAGCACCCCAATGCATATTTGTTAAACGTACAATGCTTAAGCATTGGGGACCCATGGAATTAAAATAACACTAAAATACACTAATGTTTGTGTGCATGGGTTATCACAATAAACCAGATACGATTCTGCCAGTTTAAATTGGTCTAATATTACCTTTAGGTTCTAATTGGCTGCTATAGGTTTTACTGCCCATAGCGCACAGCCCTTTGCTCCCTGCCCATGTTATTGAATAAATCTGTATGTTTCCATGGGAATTTAAGGTGTACTTTAAACAAGCTGCACATTATTATCAACCTTTTTACATTAAGGTTTAATGGATTTTACAATTACCATTTAAACTGGAAACTGTGGAATTGAATGTTCTATACTCCGCAGATTTTGCAGCACTTTAACTAACTTAATTAAAAGCAACCAGATCTAATTAAAGTAAATAGCTGATGAAAATTAGAAAACTGATTTTATTTATTTTTCCAGTCAGAGGTTTGTAAAGCATAGCAGATCATAAACAGAGCGCTGTGTTATTATGTACGTCAACCTGTCCTGCAGCAGCAGCCATGTGTTTGGAACCGTTACCCATTACACATGAAACTCCATCTGGACCTGATATATTAAGACTAATGCGGTGTTACTATGAATTAATCAAGATGCCACACAGCAGTAAATGCAGTTCAGTCACTATCTAGTGGCTTGCTGGCAGATTATAGACTTCATTTAAAAGGAACTTAGAAATATGAGAGCTGCCTCCGCTGACTTTATGGTGGTGTATGCTCTGTCTGTCAAGCATATTCACCCATCACTATAAGTCACTGATCTGTAACATTATTATTCATATATGGTGAAATTCGAAGAACGCCCAGGAGAATGTTGGGTGGCTCATGGATGAAAAGAGCAATAAAACAGCAGTGATCATCAGACCATCTCGTAGCTTGAGAGATGCACAGAGATGAAACACCTTATAAATATGTTTATTAATAAAACAATTGTGAATAATTATGGAAATCAATATACATTATAGTAAAGTTAAATGTTCACCCAAGTCTGCTGTCTGTTACTTTTCACCATTAAAGAGTTCGGTACATTGAAGTCCAAGCAGATATTATAAAGGGCCCTGGGGATATCCTAAGGTTCCAAGTTGGTAAGTCCTAAACAAGGATGTGTTATAACAGAAAGAGCACAGATAAGTTCAGAGAAAAGCTGAGCAATCCAATTTCTGTTGCTGGAAATGATCTTCCCTGATCATTTCTATTGGTAGTAGCATGAGCGCCGTACACACAGGACTGTTCAATTCTATGGTAAAGTTAGGGGAAGAACAAAATAGAGATATTCCGTCCTCCTCTATAGATATGACTGCAGTCAACCCCACTTGGTTATTAAGTGATCTGCCATGAGCCACTGTGCACACACTAGATTTTTGCTAGACACAATCATGATCATTCATCTTGTGCAACAGTTATCTAGCATATGCACTCAGTCTAACTCTGTAGTCATGCCATTACCTTTTTTAAGAATTTGAATATACTAAAAAAAAAAAAATAAACTTTGAAACAGAATTTAGCATTTTATTCATTGTGAGCTTTTAGGCTCTTATTTGTTGAAAAAGCAAGGTTTGTGCTTTCTGCGATATAAGACATTCACCTTTCTTTTCATAATCTTCTTCATAATCATTACCAGGATGGGAGAACTGTCAAGTGCACGATCTGGAACCCAGAAGTTAACCATACAAAAATGTTGGTGTCGCCGTGGGAGATGAGTTTAATTTCTCTTTTAGCAAACCATCATTGACTTCTGCAGCTGTAACTTGGAGAAATGCATTGCCAACATTTAGGGCAGCACCGCTAAAGAAGCAATAATGTAATTCAAGCTGGCACTCTTAGCGTCTCAGCTTTTCCTGTTTTTTATTTCTGGAGTTTCCTCTGTATGTGAGATTTGGCTTATAGTTGTCTATAAAATCATTGTTATATTGTAATGAAGTTTTTTTTTACACAAAAACAGGCCTAGGGTAATTAAGGGGTGCATGCCTAACCTGTTAGCCTGTTGTATCTATAAAAGCACTCCTAACATTGCTCATTGCTTGAATTTATTTAACCAATATGACAAATTTCGAAATGCCTAATTCTTCACAAGATTTTTTCTGGTGAACTTTGAAATTTCATTGGTTGTACTGGGCAAAATTGAAAATATGTAGTCATAATGGTATCCCACAATCATTCCCAATCATTGTCTGTGAATGTCTTGGGTTCCTCTAGATTTGGTTAAGGGCTTCTTGAGCGTTGGCTTATTGACCTATCTATACTATCTGATGGTGTCTTCATAATTCTGAGTTCAAAACCAAATGGCAGAACCAGAGGGGTGGCATTTTGAATAACACTGTAAAGGACATTATATTATCCCAATGGGGGCATTCTTCCTACCATCCTTTAATGAACACATTAACCCTGGCATTCCTTGAAAAGTTTTTTTCATGGCTTTTTCCTGGGGTAAAAAGGTGGAGGAAGGCTGGTAAAGAAGTTATGTTTGTGTTATAGTTATCCATCACAAATACTCAATATTATTTGTATGGTTTAAACATTTGACAGCTGTAATATTTTGATGGGGTTCAATTGAATTTATATATTTTTTATGACCTTCATGTATTTTTCTTTCTGTCTGGCCGAACTTGTCAAAACTAATTACTCAAAATGAATCTCTCTTAAAGAGACAGATTAAAATATGAGCTTCCTAGTAGTCACTATTCATTAAAAAAATAAAATGAAAAGTCAATTTCCTGTTGTCACAATTCATGAACTATTCTAGGTCAGACAAGGATCTTTAATAATCTCATTTGCAAGTGGACTCCCTTGTGAAGCTTTTGAAGAAAAATGGATTTGTGGTTATATAACAGTTCATTGCATAATGAAGTATTGTTTTTGATCATTGATGGGTCCTTCAATTTGTAAATTAATAATTTTATACACATTCATTTGTATACACATAAAACCACTTCAGGTCAGACTGATGCATGTGTTGTGGTGCAGAACCAGAACTAACCCTTTACAATGCCCAATGCTGACCTATTCCACCCTACAGAAAGGACATTATATGGACCTTAATTATTTCTATGGTATTACTAAAAAAAAAATTGTAACAAAGTAGTTATTTTAAGTCATGAATTAGCAAAAGATTTTAAATAAAAGGGGGGTGGGGTGGGAACATTTTTACATGTAAGGTAAGTAGGTCAAATTTTCTGCGGGGCAACTAAAACAGAGCTTATCCCAGTCTGCTAAAGCTTAAGATTTGTACACATGTCTAATAACAGTTGGCCAACATGAACAGCTGTACTTGTCCCAAACTGAAAACCACCTGTCATGTGTTCTGCATTACCCTAACGCCATTCATCATTCTACCAAGGCCACTGTCATGACTTGTCGACGAACAACCAATCGGGAATTACTACTGTGCATTTCCACCACTAGATGGTGCCCAATATCTCAGAGAGTGTTCAATATTAGACCAATTTATTATAATAGAACAAGCAAAAGAACAGAAGGTGGTTTAACCTAAAGATGCAATGGTTTTATATTTAGTATATACAATGTTATTCTGTTATTGTAGTACCCTAAATAGACTCTGTGTTTCTGTTTTAGTCAATGATGTCTATCATGATTTGGCCACACCCAGTGAATGCCCCACCCACTCAACCACACCCACTGTTAATTGTTCCTTGTTGGCACTTTCAACTGTTGGAAGATATGGTGTAAAGACCAGTTCAATTCTGAATTCAAATCTTCTATATCCTATTAAAATGCAACTAAACAAGATATGTTTAGTTCCCTAAAGTATGTTTTTCTTGCACATTAAGAATCAGGTCCCTCAGGAAGAAGTTTCAGCAACTACTATAGATTACTGTAAGAAAAAGCTAGATACTTTTCTAGAAGCACAGAATATAACTGGGTATTAAAGCTTTTAAAGAAAGATTACAGATTGTTGATCCAGGGAACACCCGATGGCCTCAGGGAATCAAGAAGGAATTTTTTTCCCCTGTTGAAGCAAATTGTACCAGGGTTTTTTTTTACCTTCCTCTGGACCAACTATGTCCATAAGGTTTTATATCTGGGATATGTTTGTTTCCCTAGTGGTTGAACTTGATGGACTTATGTTTTTTTTCATCCTGACTAACTATGTAACTATGTAACACTGCAAATTCAGATCAATCTGTTCAAACTAATTTACCTGAGGTGCAGTTTGCTATATATCAGGGGCAGCCAACCATGCAGTTTTAGACAGCACATCTAAAAGAGGCCTAAGTAATACTATATAAGATTAGATGTCAATAAACAGATCCATCTCTGGTAAATGGCCACACACAACACAATCCATACATTAATATACATACAGTACCATATAAAACATTAGGGTATTCCTGAAGCGTATGTGGGGAGGGGAGATGCAAATAATGACAATATTTATACAGGTAGCTTTCAAGTTAAGGAGATCCGACATATGGACGACTCCTAGATACGAACGGGGCTTCTCTGCCTTCTTCTGTGCAGGACGGGGGCTTGATGGGTGGAGGGTGGCGGAATGCATGAGTTACAGAAGAAATCTTTAGCTAAACACAGCTGAGGTTGTGGGTGATCTTAAGAGCTGAGCAGTTCTGTAACATCTTTTAACTCTTTAATGACCAAGACAAACTCTGCAGTTGTTTCTTTTTTCATATCAAAGCACTGCTTGCTCCAGAAGTTAATGATTGTCTAGGCTACATAAAGATTTTTTTTGCTTTGTTTGTCATTAACTCACAGTGAGGATTTTATACAGTAACTGACACCACACTGTCTAATATTATGTTGAGACAAACATCTGTTCTAATTGCATTTAATAAAATAATGTACCTGTTCCGACTTACATACAAATTTAATTTAAGAACAAACCTACAGTCCCTATCTCCTATGTAATCCGGGGACTACCTGTAACAATTTCAAGGGATGCTTGGGCTGAACCTAAATGGTTTTTCTTCTTGTAGCAAAGGACTATTATCATGTATATTAAATTATATAACACGGTTTTTAGTTAACTATGAAATATATTAATGTGACCATACTTTTTTTGTCTTTCTGCATATCATAAGATAATCATCCTAAAGCTCCCCAAACAACTCACAAGGGTGTTTAAAATCAACCTAGTCAAACACTTGTCAGATATCTGCCAGGCAGATGGAATACTTGACAGTGGCGATTGAAACAACCCTGTGAAAATGTAAATGTAAGAATAAGTGACAGCATATAGAATACAACAGCAACGTATCCAATGAACTGCAACTGGGAAATAGTGACAATTATAGTGAAACATGAAAAGCTATTGAATACTCCTCTTTCAATACCCAATGGACCTACACCAAATGATCAACATCAAATTAAATCTCTGCACCTTTGTCAGGTATATCTGGATACACGTGTACTACTGAAATGTCAGTTTTATAAATTCCATGGCCAACCACTTATGTGGAAACATTGGGGCTTATATTAATGGAGATACAGTTGGGAAACAACACATTTTTAGGCATTTTGAATGTTCATCTTTGATACCGCCATCTCATCAAACATTGGGATTTGTTATTTTCTAAATTATGTTAGGGTCTCCACAGAGACAGAGATTTATTAATGGCAACTCAACAGTTTTTCATCGTGCAGTTTTCTGGATGAGCGATATCATCCCCTGTTAACATGCTCATTTATTTAAAGTTGAACTAATTACATCCCTATCGTGATGACATTCAGGGTGGTCCTAATTAAACTGCTGATAGTGTATTCGGGCACTGCAGATCAGGACAAATGAGGATTTAGACATGGGCAATCTTTGCAATGGATATGCCTAATCTGACCATCAATGCTAAAGATCAAAACGGGGGTTAGAAAATGCAGGAATAATACGGGCATCTAACCATGGTAAGCACTTGGTTTACCAATGTGAGTGTTTGGGGAAAGGTCACTTTCTAAGGGAAAGTTAAAAAAGTTCTAAAGGATCTAAAAAAGTATTTTTCATGCAAATCTTTTTGTAAATGCAGGGGATATGATATTCAGCAGCATTCTGATGAAGATCAATCATTGCCACTTAAAACCCATAGACTTGGAAGATTTCCTACCTGAGAATGTTGCTGAAATTCAGATTTACCAATTTTTACATAGATTTATACATAGAACCCTATGAAGCTCATGAAGCAGATATGGGCTTTTCTCACCAAAGGTTTTAATGACATATTTATGAAAATTTAGGGGAATGCCTGAGGATGTGCACAAATCCACATCTAAAGGAGTTTACCGTGTTTTTATAAGTGAAATGCACCTTTGTTTTGTTGCATGTTCACTTGCAACATAAACCCCATAAATTATTTTATTTTATTGATAGTTACAGTTGTAGTACAACATACTAGGCACATTTCAAGGACTTTAGGTTGTGATATAATACAATTTAGCTATAATCACACTTTTAAGGTGTTACTATCAACAGGGGCTGGTCAGTGGCAATGGTGTACCTTCTGATCCACATGCCCCAGTAAAGCTATTCACCTAAACTACACATACAGTATACCTCAACTTGACCACTCTGACCTATCCATACTGGGGACACATGAGAGAATTCTACCTTTAACAAAAGCACCTCTTCACTCCATGTGTAAAGTAAATATCTAAATCTAAGAACAAAATACCATATACTGTATGCAGCTTACCAGCCCTTGCATTAAATTTAAGTGCTTTTACTGCATGAACAGTAGAAAATACCTGTTCATTCTTCCAGAAGTCTAGTTTTCATGTCCCTCATGTACAGAGGTGAAAATCTCAAACAATAATAGCCTTCCCATGTGGAACCACTTCCACATAACTTAAACTTTCACATAAAGAACACTATTTTATGGTTATTTTGACAAGGGGACATGTTTATTTTGTGAGTTTTTCCTGCAGATACAGTATGGTATCAGGGCATTTTGGCATTTGGACCCAAACTGTGTAAAAAAAAATGGAACAAAATCATGATAAAAGGACACAAGTGCTACCATCACATCTGAGTATTGGTAAGCTACAATATAACACAATATTTGTTATTGGTTTGAAAAAAAACAACTGAAAAGCAAGTGTTGTAAAAAGCAGTAATGGAGGATCCCAAGCTTCCCCCCTATTGAAACTGGAGTTCAGTCTAATTTGTTTAATGCCAGTATACGCCTTCTGCCGGCGCAGAGGAAGTGACAGGAGCCGCAATCTTCTCCTCTCTTCTGGATGTAGATGGGAAAAAAACTTGCCAATCTCACTGTGTATGCATGGATATTTTTTTCTCTTCCACCCTTTTATGTAAAGTGAAATTTTTTTTGGTTAAAAGTGGCTGATTCTTTTAATGCAACTTGCAGAACCAAACCAAACAGTGCATGAAACAGTGATTGAGTGTGGTTGCAGTTGACACAAGAACGGCACGGTTTTGAGGATGGGCCAACAGTGGCGGTTTTCATCCGCAAGTCAGAAAGGGGCCATAGGGAGGTTGAGTAATTCTTCATCCCTCATAATTGGGCCAATGTATTAAGTTACATACCATATAAAAGGCAGACCGGTAATGTATGGTTATTTTCCAGCACTTTGCTTCTCAAGAAAGAGCTATACATCATTTTACGGCCGTGGGTGACACAGATTGTGCTTTTTTAAAAACACAATCATTACAGAGGCTGGAATAGTTTAAAACTATGAAAATATTATTCCCTCCAGGCAGTGTCATCTATTCCTAATTAAATATCATTGCCGGTTTTCCGAGCACTTTATCAGGTTTAGACAGTGAATTGACAACCCGCTGACCTTTATTGCTACCAGACTGTCAGGAAATGTAGGTGTGTGTGTTCTCTATATGAAAGATAAGTCCCTGGCAAGGAGAGGCAAAGCTTAAAGGGCAAACATGTTTAATTTCTTACAATTATCTTCAGAGGTTCAAACCTGCTGGGAAAATGTCATTTGTATATGAAAAAGTGAAAAAATAGAAAAAAAAATCACTTGGACCACTGATGTTTTATAGGGAAAATATACAGAGTATCTCATTTGTATGCATTTTGGTTTCTACTTGTAATGTTTTCCTCGAAAGATTATTTTCTGAGTTTTACAAAGATATATGCAATATATTTATTATGGTATTTACTTTTTGAATGTTTTTTTGCATACACATTGAAATCTTTAGCTTTAGATTTGTAGACCATTTAAAAATTAACTTTATAAATTGCCTTCCCTGTGATGCCAACATGGTCCTTGTGCCAACATAACATATCATGACAACTAGATCTCTCTGTTTCCTTTGGCTATGCAAGCAGGTTATGACTGGAAGGGGCTGAGGGGCAGGGTATTGTACATTATTTCCAGGAAATAGGAAGCTGTGGTAGTACCCATATGTGATGCTTAGTCTTTGTGAATAAAATAACGAAACACAGTAAGTGAAATGGGTGAGTTAGGGACAGTCAGGCTGGGAAAGGCTATGGTATGAAAGGGATGAATATCAATGCCAGCCAGCCAGTTAATGAAGTAGGCTGCAGTTTCTAATGCACACTGTGAGCTTCCACATGTTTGCACAATGGATGTTAAAGCTGGAGGTCAGTTTTAATTGTATCTAAATCAAAAACTCGAAATTTTTTTTTTTATGTGATAAAACTCCTGTTAGTGTTATTTTGCTGCATTACTATTTGGCAAATTTACTTTTTATATTTATTAGAAAGTGATCAGATGTCTGTTGACACTAAAAATGAGAAAGAAAATAAACCAGCTGATTCACCTGTTTATAAACCCACAGGCTTTCGCTTCACTAGACTCACTCATCCTCTGATGCGTTTCACCCCACTTACGGATTATTCATAGCTAGACAGTTAAAAAGTCTAGACACCAAACATGGCATTTCTCTCTCTGGTGCAGCACCTTTGCTTGTATGACATAGAGGGCCTGATTTATTATAGCTCTCGAAGACTGGAGAAGATAGACTATCATGGAAAAACCCTGGTGATCCAGCAAACCTGACATGAATTTAATTTGCTATTAGTTGGCAGTGTTTGAGCCCAGCACCAGATCTATTCCTGGTTTCCTGGGCCACCCAAGTTCACCTATGAAGAGCTTAAAACATCAATCCCAGAATCCCAGAGAGAGAGAGAGAGAGAGAGAGAGAGAGCGCTCTAGCACTCCTTCTGGTGGTGGGTTCTGTTACCCACCACCAGAAGTTCCAGGTGGGTTCTGTCACATGGTCTCCCTGACATATGACTTTCCCTATTTAAAAAAGTGACAGTTAACAGAATGTTGCCTGAACAAGGAGTTCTTCCAGTCTTCAGGTCTTTTGGAATACTGACCTTTGCTCTGTTTTGACCATTCTTGATTGTTGCCTGCCCTGACCTTGGCCTATCTGACAATGCTGCTGCTTACCACTATTGTACCACGCATTGGTCCTACTCATTCAGCAGTTACCAGCCTCATGCATGTGCAGGGACCTCAACCTGGGCACCACCATCTAAAGTCCACCACCCCTTGCAAGGTGCACTGGTGAAGACAGAGGTTGGTGCCTTAGACTCCGCACTTTGCTCATGTCCCAGCCTGGACGGAAGGTCCACCATCTGTCTAATACCCATGACAATTTTCAAGCTGTAACAATAATTGGGACTTATTTCTTGAACATATAACTTTTGTCCTAATATCATTACACTATATCGTGTCACAGATTTTTCATTCATATAATATGTAATATTGTATAGTTTTGTATAGAATACCTTCTATTGGTATTTTATATTGATTAAACATTTAAAGGAAGTCTAGGACAATATTTTAACAATATTTTTTTCTTTTTAAAAATAGCTCTATTTTCTTAATGTACAAGCTGCTTTAATGACATGTATATGTCTGTCTGTGTTAGGCAATTGGGCCACAAGTCTCTTTGGGAAAAAAAAAACTTTTCATGTTATACCAATTTTTTTTGATGTGCCAAGCATTTTACTTAATCTAAATAAAATATTATTAATAAAAAATATATTACACAACAAGAAAGTTATTTTATTTCCGGTTAAGTTACCAACCTTTATTACCTCTATTTTAAGGATAATTTTGCTCTTTGAAAACCATCAGCCCTCTCTGCTGTTACGGATAATAGTGTATCACTTCTTCGTGAAAGATTCAGTATCGCAGAGTTGGAGAGAGACCATTGCTAGTGGAAAACAAAGTGAGATCAATTTGATCTATCAAGCCACTGGTAACACAGAGGGAAGCCTATAATAGCTGTTACAGAGTTCTCAGCAGTACATTTAATACGTGGCTGGAGCAATAATCTCCACTTTCTAGTAGAAGGCCTTAAATTGCAGAATCCTACAAAGAGACAATTTGCTGATACAAACAGTACATCAACCGGCTCTGTTCCCTTGGAGGAACCTTTAACAGTAGATTTTAGTTTTCTTACTCAATGTTGCAAAATAAGTTTGTGGCCAATGTAAAGCTTTTTTCACTATATGTTTTTTTAAAAAATGCTTTATTCGGGCAACAATTAACCTTGAAAGAACACATATAGCAAAACAAGAACAATAACAATTTATATCCCTTTTAAAAATTGTTAAAGTTAGACTCTTGTTAATTGGACTGTAAGCAGTTTTCATGGGTTAGTATATTTTGTAAATGCTTGTTGTTTTTTTGCAGAAGGCCAATAACCAGTGAATGTATAAGTAATCCCAAAACTATTTGAGGAGTGATTGTTAAAACCCCGGTTTAGTGTGTAATCCTTGTCATATTGGGAAGTTTTCCCCCCAAGTCCACCGCTGTACCACTGCTAGAAATGTTATAATGTTCTGATGACTGTAACAAGGTTTTTAATGTCTGCTTGTTCATCTTGTATTATTGTATGTAAGTATATCCTATTAAAAACAGAAGTAAACCCTGGCTTGTCTAAAACTCTTACAGTAGTTGGTATGAAGGCAGGGTGGGTGGTTCACCCAAGGCTCTAGTTAGCTCAGACCTGTACTTCAACCTCAGCGTAAGAGAAAGGAAGAATTAGTAACCCTTTAAGATAATTTTTAACAGTTTATTTTTTTTCAAAAAATGTAGTAAAATAAATGAACAGTTGAACATTATATCTGCTTTTTGAACCTGAAAAACAACTTTGTAATTCCAAACTGGTCCTAGTGAACTCCATCTTTTTACTTAGGGCACATTCCCACATTGGTGGTGTTTTCCACAAAGCCTGTGTTTTACCATGTGCATTACCATGCATTGAATTTTGCAGCATATTCATTGGAATGGGCAGCCCAACTCACCAAATTGCATAGATGTGTAGTGCATTGCACTGCAGTTCCCTAGTAAGGTGCGTTTAGGATGCCATTAAAAATGATTGGTAACCCAATGCACAAACATATGTCATGCACATTGCCATGTGTTGCTTTAACACATGCATGTCCACATGAAAATGTTTGTGCAAACGTGTTTATTTCTGCTGATCAATACTCGAATTGTTGTTCCGATATAGATGGTGGTAAACTTTAAACACCCAATCCCTTGGGCTACGTACAAACGTGCAATAATTATCATCGGAAATGAACAATTAACGACCAATATGCCAATAATTGTTAACAAAAAAAGTGCACAATGACTGGAGGACGACGAACGAGAAATGTGGCTGGAAACGACAGGATTTGATCGTTGGCTCTCTGTTGTGTGTACGATCGTTCAGTGATTGTGGATTGTTCTGTAATACACTTTCTGCTGTACATGTCACTTCCTGCATCGTTCAAACAATCGTTTCTAGTGTGTGTACATTATTGGTGGATTATATTTGAACAATTGTATTGTTTCAGCATGTACAGAATTGTGCACAATACGATTATTCAAAAAAATATTAGTCGATCGGGCATTAATCGTTCGTTTTCTAACAACAATTATTGCACATGTGTACCTAGCCTTTGCCAAACAAATATTACATTTAAAAAAATGGCAAAACCATGCCTAACAAACTGGATTTTTTTTAGGATCATATTGAAAAAATACAAAACAAACTTTATTTACATAAAAACATACAAAACAATCTATAGGGATCAAGAGAAGCTACTTATTTATTTTTTCTTTATTATTATTATTATTATATTTAATACTAATAATAATGATAATAAAGAAATACGGAGCCTTATTTATTGGGGGAGCTTAAATATAATGATGTCTTGATCCTTGGGATTCTTTTGCCCTCTATAAAACTAACATATTTATTTATATATGCTCTCTAATAGCTACTTATTACACAGCTCAACAAAAAAAAATGTTCACCTGCCAAGGATTTTTCAATATATTTAGAGTATTTCATTGACATCAGTTTCATTGAATTGGCTATGGTTCCCGTGATACAGGAATCGGAATAGACAATTTTCCCGACAACAAATGTTAATACAGCCTTCTTTTATCAATCTTTATTTACACCGATGTTTTGCATTTTATATATTAAATGTAGCATAATTGGTGGTGAATATTCTCAGCAAAAACAGAGAAGAAACATTACAGAATTTGTGAAACAAGGATATCTTGCATATTTTGGTAATAAACTGGGGGACCAGGATAAGTATTGGGCTCCCCATATGGTATGCAAAACTTGTGTAGAGTGTCTACTTCAGTGGAAAAATGGAAAACTGAAATGTTTGAAATTTGATGTACCTATGATATGACGAGAGCCCAAAAATCATCATAATGATTGGTATTTTTGTGCTGTGAATGTAAAAGGTTTCAATCATTACAAGAAAAACAAGTGGGAGTACCCTGATTTGGAACCAGCAAGAAGACCTGTGCCGCATGGTGCTGATGTTCCCATACCAGTGTTCAGTACACTCCCTGATATTCCTGTATCCGACATAGAGGATATACAGGGTTTGGAGTGTAATACAGGAGTTAGCAGTGGAAGTGAATAGGAAGGAGGTGTTTCATCAAAGCAGCAGTTCTCCCAAGAAGAGCTCAATGATTTAATATGTGACCTAAGTCTGTCAAAACAAGCATCTGAACTTTTTGCATCCAGGCTAAAAGAAAATAACTGTCTGAGATCAGAAGTTAAAATAACGGTTTATAGGACAAGAGAGGTGACACTCCTACCATATTTCAGTGAAGATGGAGACTTTGTGTACTGTTGTAACATTCCTGGACTACTAGCCCATATGGGAGTACCAGAATACTGAGCAGAAGACTGGCGGCTTTTCATAGAGTTCCACTCGAAGTTTGAAATCTTTTTTACTGCATAATGGCAACTGCTATGCATCAATTCCAATTGGTCACTCAACAAAACTTAAAGAAAAATATGAAAATATCAAAATGGTCTTACAAAAGCTTTGCTATCATGAACACCAATGGTCCATATGTGTTGATTTAAAAATGGTTAACTTGCTACTTGAACAGCAAAGTGGATACACAAAGTACCGATGTTTCATCTGCTTGTAGGATAGTAGAGCCAAGAAGGATCACTGGAAAAAGTGACATGACATCACTGGAAACAGCGAACATCATTAACGAGCCAATAGTTGACAATGAAAAAATAATTCTCCCTCCACTACACATAAAGTTGGGATTAATTAAGCAATTTGTTAGAGCTCTGAACAAGGATAGTGATTGCTTCAAATACATTTGTAGATTCTTCCCTGGATTGAGTACTGAAAAATTAATAGCAGGAATCTTTGATGGACCCCAGATTCATAGACTTATAAATGAATCATATTTCACAAGTTACATGATTGATACTGAAGCTTCTGCTTGGCCCAGCTATGTCATGGTTTTCGTGAACTTCTTGGGTAACCATAAAGCACAAAATTATGAAGAACTGGTACAAAACTTGCTCTTAAACTTTAAAAATTTGGGTGCTACTATGAGTATAAAATGTGCCAAAATTTCCAGAAAACCTTGGCGATTTCAGTGAGGAACAGGGGACAGGTTCCATCAAGATATAAAGGTGATGGAAGAAAGGTATCAGGGCAGATGGGATAGACACATGATGACAGACTACTGCTGGAGCCTTCAACGTGATTGTCCTGATCATCAGCATAAAAGGAAATCATACAAACTGAGTTTTTCAATTACTTATTTGTGATAAATTCTCTAAATATACTAAATATAGAATTTATTGACATTAAGTATTTCAAAAATTTAATTTTGTATAGCTAGGCATATTTAGTTTAATTTTGCTTAATTTTCATGTTTCATTAGTTTTCTATAAGGTTATTATTCAGGTCATTATTTCAAAAACTTGAGCCAATCTAGCAAAACCAATACTATATTTGGAATCTGCGCATCAAACACAACCTAAAATGACTTTACTCTGTTTGGCAAGAAAATGTTTGTTGACCAGTGTAATTACTATTATATTGGCTACTATTATATTGGTAATATTGGCTAGAATCTTCTGGTCTTTTTCAATCTCTCCAAAATGTTTGGCTGCATTTTTGTACTCTTTGAGGTTGTTTTCCACCTTGCTCCATGGTTGTAAGAAGACCTGGAATAAAGAAGCATTTTTAATGTGAAATATGTATTTGCTACTTGTTCAAAGACATATATGTAAGTATATAATTCTTGTCTAGTATATATCTGTGGTATGTACTACTCAACATATATTATGCTTATCTTGATCCATTCTATATACATTTTTGTAGAATGTGTTAATAGCAGAATCTACTGTAAAATGCGTTGAGGTGTTGTAAGGCCCAGAATTCCCCAGACACCAGTCCTCTGATCTATAGCCGCAGTCTACGCCTATAGCAGCCCGCGCTAAGCCGTGGGAGACTGGTTGCATCTCCCAGCACTCTATTGCCCCCAGAACTTGGTGCGCAAGGGCTGATGTCTGGAGATAGGCAGGCAGATGACCTGGAGCCCACAGTACAGGGTACAAAATGTCAGGAAATCCAAAAACAAGCCAGGGTCAAAACACAGGAGATCAGTGCATCAAGCGAAGTACAAAGGGTTAGAAACAATCAGAGTTGGGGTCACAAGCAGAGGTCGGTCCAGGCACAGGTCAGTAACAGTGAAATACTCAAAAATCACTCCAACACAGGTAAGCCCAGAAGACACTATAACAGGCACATCTGACAGGGAGCAGAGAGGCTATAAAGCTGCAGCAGCCAATGACAACATGGAATTGATTAGGAACCACTAAGTTAATCAACTGCACACAGCTCCAATTCCCCTCAGCTGTGCGGCCTAGTGCAGAGAATGCCGAGGCAAAACCCCAGCTACAGGGATGCTGCAACCCTCAGGGCACTGATCCTGAAACCCCAGTGCTACTGCAAGCGCAGCCGCAAAAGGAAATAGGCTGTGCGCACCCTCCTGAGGTGGGGTATCACCTGGCATCATAAGCCCAACGAGCACCTCCTAACAGGTGTTTAATATATTGGGAATTATCTACTTATCAGTTATAAAATTATCAACTTCTCTTAGGAGCAACACACAAGTATCATGTTTTTGTACCAAACCTACAATAATATAGATTGTTATGTATGTTTTTATCTAAATAAAGCTTTTGTATTCTTTAATATGATCCCAAATCCAGTGTTTTAGGCATGGTTTTGCCATTTTTTTGATGTAATATATGTTTTTTTTCCTGCTTTATTACATCATCTGTCACGCCTCTACAGGGCAAAGTGGTGGACCCTCTGTGTCGCCACCAGTGAGGCGCATGGTCTAAGCAGTAGCTCGGTCTTCTCCAGAGCCTCTAGAAGTGAGGTTGTTGTGTGGCGAGCTGCTTCCAGGTTGCGGCCCCCATGCCCGCCAAGGCAGGTGACTGCTAAGTAAGAAGAAACAGAAACATCGTGCCAGAGCCAGAGCCAAAGAATAGTCAAACAAACCAAATTTCAGGGCAGGCAGCAATCGGGAGTCGTCAGGAAATAAGCCAGGGTCGGTAAACGGATGAACAGGAGACTGGAACAACAGGGACCTGGATGCAGAACCAAAGGAACTTCTTGTTTAGGCAACTTCCTGTTGCCAGTCACTTCCTTATATAGGGAGGGTCAGCCGATAGATGGAAGCCATGTGACCTGCTTGTGCCTTTCCCTACCACCAGAGGGAGTGCTGGAGACAACAAGTAGGTGATGTCTGCTAAACACTCTGATCCTCTGAGGTAAGGGAGCAGCTGACTGAGAGTCACATGATCTGGACCAGGAAGTGAGCCGAGGAGATGATCCTTATTGCCTGACTTTGACTTGGTATTAGCATTTTTCTTGTCTACTGTATAGTTTGCACAGCAGAACTGAAAGAGGGAAAGGGATTAGTAGTTCAAGAAGCCAATTGGTTGTGCTGCTGTGCATGGAGTATGGTGAGAAGAGAAGAAAGAGAAGCCTGGAGCCAATATACAGAGGACTGTAGGGGGAAGGCTGGCATTACTGGGGGGACAGGAAGACAGTGAAGGAAGAGTTGGATTGCAAGGAAATGCAGGATTTGGTAATTTGAAGATTGGGGGAGAAGTGGTATAAGATGGAGGACAAAGTGATAAGGATCAGAAGGAAAATTTGGGAGAAAGGAGTGATGGTGCTGGGCGTAGTAATATCTGTGAGGGGGAAGTGATAGCAGAGTGCTTGGAAGGTCCTTGAGGATGGTTACACAGCTCTTGTTCTTAGTGGTGGCTGACCTACTTTGAGTTGTGTGATGGATGTTGTTTAAGAGGGGACAGGGGCTGTTGCTGTATTGCTATCGTTTTAGAGGACGTGAAATGCAGCTGGGAACAAATTAAGTAAAGTGGTAGCAGACCCTCTAAAAAAATTAAATAATAATTGGATGAGGTCTTAGAGGACCTGTAACCTAAAATTCATAGAAATAACGGGTACCCCTTCCCTTCCCTTGCTAGACTGAGCTGTGCTGTGGGGTGAAGGTGGATAAATCTCAGAGCTGTATAGACAGACATACAAATCCTTTGCAAAACAGTATCCATCTATGTTTTCTGTGTGTATTTAGCCTATAGGATGGAATTTAGCGTTAAAAAGAGTTACTTTAAATTCCGTCTTTACATTTCTATAAATAGTTGGTAGTATTGCGGTCATTGATTATGCATTATTGCTGAATGACAGAAAAGTTAATTTGAGTGTTTCATATATAAGTAAAAACAGTGTATTGTCATGTAATAATTTTCCCTAGCAGTGAATTTTGTAGTTCTGTAGTTAACATTTGAAATGAGCTAAAAAAATGCCTGGGAGCTAAGCATGCCTTTTTGCCTGCTGTTTCTCATACCGTTGAGGACATTTAATAGGATGCACTCCTGGTCAGTCCACATGGGTCACTAATGCATTGACAGATTGACTTTATCTATCCCCTGAGGATGGATGTATCAGTTTTGCTGGCTAGAAGCCCGGTATGCAGTTTTGTCCTTGAATATTTTTGGAGAGAAGAATGCATCAATAGAGTCTGACCAGCCAGCATCAGTCAGCATCTCCCTAAAGCCACTTTGATCTAGAATCCAATGGCTCATCTCTTATTGTCAGCACATTCAGCTATACCAAGAGGAAGTTGGAAAGCTGGCAGAAAAGTATCTGGTCTTGCTGTGGCCTGGAATAATCACATAGCTTATGTATTCTTAAAACCATATTAGTAGAACTGTACACATATTTCCTACCTTACCTGCCTGATTGCAATTTTTTAATTGCACTCACCTGTCCTTGCACAGGCACCACCTTCTTCACCCAATTGCCTTCCTGGAGTGACGTCTTCAGCCATGTTTAATAACTGTGCCAGGATGAATTAACTCCTATTTATTCTCTGGGGCTTGCAGGGATACCCAGCACATCACGGTGCGCAGGAAAATTGCGAACAGGTAGTTAAGTGTGTTTTATTCCATAGGGGACATCACCTGCAATGAGCAACCTATCTGTCCATAATTTTTAAGTGTAAAACAATAGTTCTAATTTAAGGTCAAGTGGTAGCCAAAATAATAGCTAAGGTTTGTTAGGAACACAGCATTGCCTTCCAGGTGAACTATATATGCTGACAAGGAATTTAGAACTGTTCCCACTTTCTCTGTTCTTAAAATGTTGCTGTTAGTTGTTCCTTCTTGTTCTTGAATAAATTATTTAGCTTTCATTAAACCTGCAAATACAAGATGATGAGATGCTGCATTTTTGCATACCTTCAGGCATTAGTAAACCAAAGCCATCTTAGAAATCTAAAACTCATGTACAAGATGACTGAAATACAAATTTTATCCCAGTGTGAACTTCCAAGAAAAGCAATGAACCAGTAATAATATGATCTATGCCAGTATATGAATATTTAGACCTAAATTATGAGGACTATTCTCTCTGTCTTTAGTTTATTCCATTGGTCAAAAGTCATTTAAAATCTTTCAGTTGCTGTCAATTTTCAAACCTCAATCACTGCACACTCAGAAGCTGGAAACCGATGTGTGGGATCAGGGTGTTAAAAGACAGTAAATGTCAAACTTCTGTCAAAGCAAAAATATCAAACTAAGGCAGAGTGTATAAAATCAAGTAAGACTTTCATAAATGAGATGGCACAGGTATACCAATTCGGGATTAAGTATTATACAAGACTAGCTGTGAGTGGGCCTTTCTAAAGTGTTTGAGCATTATCTATATAAAATAGCATATAATAATGGAGGGCATGATTTTATGTATGATAAGACAGAGCTATGATAAGCCAAGCAATGCTAGAATATCCGCTTTACCTGAAGACAAGTAGTATATTTAGGAAGCTTTTATAATTGCTGGCTCTTTAGAATGCTTTGTGATAATAATATCATAATTATATATGGTAAGTTATATGGCATGGACCTATTTGAGATTTTTGTCAGTGGGCTTGGATACACCTGGTGTTAGGGTGGTAGAAGCTTGGTTTCCAAGCTGGAAGGAGGCTTTTAGTGAATCAGATTACTTCTGATGGGTATCAACTGAGTAACTGGAGGAGTCAGTTTAGGTAAAATAATAAAATGAGAGTGCCAGGCTGTGAGGATAGGTCCAGGTGTTTTTTAACCCCCCTAGCTGTATTCCCGAGTGTGACTCGGGGTGGGAAAAATTGCAAAAAGCGGTAACCCCGAGTCACACTCGGGGTAACTTTGGGGGTCCCTCTTACCTTAGCCCCGCGCTCCAGCGGCGATCGCACGATCCCGCTGTTATGGCGGGGCGCTTCTCCGTTGGGTCCCCGGAAAATCGTGAAGATGTGTGACATCTTACGGGTGATGCGGTGGAGTGATGGATTGTGGGGGCGGGAAATTTAAAAGCAGATTACTATGTAATCTGCTTTTAAATTTTTTTTACAGTGAAGTACACAGAATAACATACAATAAAAGTACAAATACACATTGTAGAACAACAAGCATCATTGCCCAGTCCCTGATTTACATTTTGCCCACTATTAGCCCTGACCTTGATCTGACCTTTTGATCACTTATAAATCACTTCCTGAATGTATCATTTCATCACTTTGTCTTTGACCTTGATGTTCCTGACTGTTTGCTGGAGACCAAGCCATGACATTCTACCCAGCGATGAGGAAACAGCAAAGGAAGTACTACAAGAAGATTTTCAGGCATCTAGTTGAGCAGTGCCTATGGA
Source organism: Pyxicephalus adspersus (assembly GCF_032062135.1). Lineage (NCBI taxonomy): Eukaryota > Metazoa > Chordata > Amphibia > Anura > Pyxicephalidae > Pyxicephalus > Pyxicephalus adspersus. Next base: position 38,680,567 of record NC_092868.1, on the reverse strand, counting down.
ATGCCTACGTTCTGAGGCCTGTGAATCATTCAGACTTCATTTTGCAAGTTTCCTAATCCATAGTCAAGAACCACCAAACATCATCAGTGGGTATGAATAGACCTGGACGTTGTGCTTCCACCATTGTCAACCCAGAATGCCTGACCGGTCGTCACTTCGTTGAATACATCCCACCAAACCAGAAAAAGGCGGCACCTACAAGGATGTGCGTGGTTTGCTGTTCAAAAACCGATGACAGAGGAAGGAAGAAACGCAAAGAAACCAGGTTCTACTGTCCTGACTGTGATGTTGGACTTTGTGCAGCACCCTGCTTCAAAATCTACCATACCCGGGATGTCTACTAAAAATGTAAATATTTTTTTTTTCTAAAATCTGCATTTAATTTATCTTATTATTTATCAATAATATTGCACCCTTGTTTGGAAAATTTCAGTTAGAAATTTTTGATAAATTACACTGTTGTGGTCTATTATTTCATTATTTTGTATAATTATGTATTATAATTATGTATTATATTATAATTTATGATTATAATATAATAAATAATTATAATTATTATACCCGGGAGTTAATCCTAAGAATTACAGGCCACAATATAAACAAAAATTTCTACGCAAAAAAAAATAAGATCACTTTTTGCATCAAAAAAAATTAGAACGCTAGGGGGGTTAAAAAAAAAAACAATTATAAGAAGTTGACAGCCAGTGTGTCCCTGGGGTTATCTACATGTACTCTTTAATGAGGTTAATATGTAATAAAAATCACAATGTGTGGATCCCTAGCGTTACTTCAGAGGTTGCTTTGGGTTCTTGAACAATTACAAATTTGTGCCTCTCATGTCATTTACCACTGACACCAATTATTTTTTTTGGCTATCTGTAGGTGTGATATTCACTTCACTGGCTAGTAATATAGGAGGAAATGTCCCTCTGACCACCATGTTGGACTTTATTTTGAGCTGTAGCTATGGTTGTATTGTAAAGGATTCCCTAAGATCTTATAGTATTTCAAGGGTTTCCCCATGTTGAAAGGCTGATCTGAAGGGTATTTTACATTTATAACATAAAATATTGAATATGTAGGCTGTATGAAATAACAGACATTTACACAATGAGAAAAGAAACAAAGATGTTATGTATTGCTCAAAAGCAGATCTGTTAAATTGTACACAGCATGTTAAAGGGGACCTATAATTATCATTTTTATTTTAAATAAAGGTTATATAACCCTTTTAAATATGGTAAAAATTAGCTTTTTTTCCCTAAATTAATTATTTTAAAAAAAAGAGGGGGGAAGACTTTCCCCTTCTGTATTTACCAGCGCAAGCATTTGTAAAAGGAGCATTACTCAGTGTGGAATCGGGTGACAGAGCCAGAAAAAGAAAAGTATCCTGGCACCCTACTTCTGTAGAAGTATTTTTGTTTATTATATTTTAGTTCTGCTTTAATACAGATATTATTATGTTGATATAGGAAATGGAAGGAAGGAAGGAAGGTAGGAAGGAAGGAAGGAAGGAAGGAAAAAAATATTTAATAATAATCAAAGAGTTGTATGTAATGCCGAAGAATAAATCTTTTTTATGTGGGTGGTATGTTGCATTAGAATTTGCCTGAAGTTGCCTGAACAATAGAAAGAAATATTGAGAGTACTCTGAGTATACCTTAGTTTTTTGTGCTTGAGGAATCTGGACTAGTGGTTGATCCTTGGATTTAATTCTGTTTGTAAAAAAGTGGTTTGTAATTTGTTTTGCAAGTCAGTAATTGGAATGTAATCAGGTTTCTATAAAGAATAGTAGATAGAACCAACAATAAATTTTATTAGTGGTCATCTAGCCGGAAATAGTTTGTTGCAAACTGCAGACATTGGTAAAGCCGAACATTTTGTTTAAATTAGGTAAATGAATTTTAGATGCATCAAAATAAAAGATGTTCAATTCCTTACAGCCTAAAGCAGACACAGCCTTTTTCCCTGCCAGCAGCAGCAGAATGGGAATCTTGTTCTCTGTGGGGAAGCAGTGGTATTATTAGGGCCATCAACAGGACAAGGGGGGATTTCTGTACTGGGTACTGATTAAATAAGCTTGACATCTGGGCAACTTTGAGCTATGATGAAACTTTTAAAATAGGATAAGGGGCCCAGGAAGGTTTCTTAGTATGGAGCCCAGAAATTTCCAGTGGTCCTAGGTATTAGTGCAGTAGCCCAACACACCTCCTGCTGAATCAGCCTGTCGATGTACAATCAGTAAATGTCATGCTCCTCGTTTTGAAGAGCTCAGGAGAATTCACTGAGACCAACATTTAATAGTAGCAAATATTTTAATATTATGTTCTCTGGAAACCCATTCACATGCAACAGACATCCTAAAGCTGACAACATTCCATTACATGACAACTAGAAGTGTAACCATAACAGGTCACTCTTGTAGTCACAGGGAGCCCTAACATTTGCTGCCAATTATTGTCTATCTTGCCCAAAAGGAGAGGATCCTGTGCTTTATAGGTTAAAGGAGAAGAATGAAAGACAGCAAAGAAAGCACATCATGAGAGATAAGCTACCAGGGGTTTAGGGTTTTAGAGCAGGGGTGCCAAAAATGTTGATCGCAATCTACTGGTCGATCGCGAAGGCAACGCAGAGTCCTGCCTTACCTCTATGTGCTGTTAACCAGCAGCCCGGCTGCATGTCTAGAGGGATGCTGAGGATGTCTTGCCTGAGAAGGCGCATGTAACAGTGGTGAGTGGGGAGGGAGGCAGAGAGGGCAGTCTGAGATGAGCAGTGCTATGGGGCCAAGTCAGTTCAGGCTCAGGTTCAGGGTTCAATTACCGAGATACCTTTGTACGGATTAGCAGTTCTTTTTCTTGTGCAGCACGTCATTCTCCTATGACAGGTGAACTGTAGCTTTCCTGTCAATATAGTCTTGTAGTGCAATGTTCTGCCATTCAATATCTCACTAGCTCCAGTCACTTCTGTGTAGTATGCTCAGTATATATATAAATAAATATATGTTTAGCATTTTTATTGTTGGTACATTAATATTATTATTATTATTATTATTATTATTAAACAGGATTTATATAGCGCCAACATATTGCGCAGCGCTGTACATTAAATAGGGATTGCAAATGACAGACTAATACAGACAGGAGGAGAGGACCCTGCCCCGAAGAGCTTACAATCTAGTAAAGTGCAGGCCTCCATAGGAGAGAGCAGCAGCAGAGGCAGAGGCAGAGGAGGAAAGCCAAGTTTCATTGAGAGCAAGAAAGTTCAGAGACTTAGAAAGGAGAAGGTTGTGTATGGAGGTTAATTTGTTGCCAACAGATCTGGCATTCCATAGACTGCCAGAGAGAGGGGGTAAGGACGTATGGGTAGGATGAATGGGGATGAGGTTAGGAGAAGGGAGTGTCCTGCTGAGAGTGGAAAGTGGAGGCAGTGTGGGGGACCAGGGTTGGGTGAGATGTTACCAGAGAGTATCAGAGTAAAAGGTGCAGGAGCACAGACAGAGAAATAAGGAGAGTGAAGGAGCAGAGAGACAATGAGTTATCAGACTGGGGAGTACAGGGAGTAGTGCCAGCAAAGAGGGAGCAGGATGAATAATACATTTTTACAGATAATTGGGAACCACATGCGTACAATAAACAATGTGGCAAACAAGTCCAAGAGAAGCAGTCCAATAATATGGATTCAAGTGAGGCTTGTAAACTTGCTGAGTTCCAGGAGAGAAGGATGATGATTCAGTCGACATCATTTTGACTTGGTCATTTTAAAAGTAGCTCGCAAGCCAAAAAAATGTGGGCACCCCTGTTCTAGAGAGCTCAGGTGTGTATGTGTGTTTCTTAGTGGAGCAGTGGCCAACCTTTCAGACCTCACGGACCACTAAATTTATAATTTTAAACCCCGTAGACCATAAATATAATTTTTTTGAAAAAAGATAAATACATTTGTAAAATAATGATCTTTCTAATGTTGCTGACAAGGACTGTGGAGGCTCTGATTAATTGATCAACTCACGGTTATGGGAAGTATTACTTTTGTTACTATGGTCATTAGTTATTGTTATATATTATTGTTAATATTATGTTAATATTAGCATTATTTTTGGTATAACTAAAGAAATGCAAAATATTTGTTTGCTTTTTCTCACTCATTATAGGTTTTTTTCATTCAAATCTAAGACCAAACAAGAAATGATAGTTTTCAAAGTCAAACTATTTGATGCCAATAAATATAACAGTTACAGAAAATACACATTTAAGGTCATACCTACATAAAAGAGCATCTGAGAAATAAACAAATAAAATAAAACAATTAGAATCGGTATTTGCAGAGCAGGATGGCTGTTGTAATGGGGGAAACAATACTGAAGCATACGGCTCGCAATGGTTGCCTCATACAACTTAAGACTACACTGACGTCACGCTGCGCCTCCTTTGTTTTTCCATCTCTAGTACAGTTTATTAGAATATTATTTTTGTTTTAATATTAATAAAACATAAAAACATATAAAACATAAAAGAGCAAATAATGTCCAAGTTTTTCTGTGAACCACCAAAATTTTCTCACGGACCATTGGTTGGCACCTGCTGTCATAGGGCATGTATCTTTACTGTGTATGTGTTAGTGTGTGCAGTGAATGTGTGTTAGTGTGCGGGCAACCTCATAACTGTCACCGCAGGGGGACCACAGGTGGCAACAGCACCACTGTCTTTCCTTTATTGGGTCTCCTCTTTTATCCACCAAAGGGAGGGAGGATAGAATCCATCCAAAGGTTTGTGGGGGCCATTGATTTCTAGCTATGTTCCTCTTTTCTTTTATTTTCTCCACTCCTTCTATCTTTACTGTTGCAGCAGTAAGACGTAAAGAAAAACCTGAAGCCTCATGGGCTACCAATGCCACATATCCCAGGAGACTGCTCCTTCTGCACATGCATCATCAGGTGCTTTCCTTAAAATGTAAATAAACAAGCATTCAATTTCTCACATGTACATAGTGAGATTGGCCCTCATGTATTTACTTTGGACGAATTCTCCCAGCTGTGGGTGCTTTTTTTATCACCCACAGTATATATCTATATTTAGAAGACAAATAATGGAAGCTGGTTTCTGTGGATTGCCACACAGTCACATCATACTCTCATTATATTAAATAAGCCAGTACATTGTGGGAACACATTTCTTCAAGTGATTCTGACACTGACATAGAAAGTGCTCAGAGCCATACATTTGAAGCACATAGTTTAGCTCTAAGAGGCTTTTTACAAGCACTGTCCATTGGAATATTTTATTTTAGCTTTAATATTTAAAGCACATGGCTTTCCATTGCTAATCACAATTGTTTTACCTTTACAATTACCTGGAACTGGTGAGATCTCGTCTTATTATTATGTATACCACAAATCACTATGGCAATTAAACAATGCAGATATAAATTACATACATTTTTGTAGTTCCGTAATGAATCAACGGCAGTGTAAAAAGCAATACAAGGAGCCAATCAATCCAGCAAGAAGGATGCTTACAAGAGGAGAAAACAGAGATGAGCCAATCACTGTGCTCCTTCTTTTATCACTGTCCATTCACAGTCTGGGTGGGATGACATGAGCTCATATAAGTGGGTTGAATGATAAAAGGACAAATGACGTCTATTGGCAGAAAAAAAGAACTGCAGGCCAGAAAAACAAATGCAGCTAACACCTAAGGTCTGTAGTTTAGATGTGCTTTAGAGAGTGACGTTATACACCCCTAATTTAGACTAAGCATTGGTTTTCCTAAATTCGCACCTTTCAGCCCATTGTCACTTTAGAAAAACTATCGGGTTTTGGGATAATATGACAAATATTTAAAAAAAAATGGGTGCAAAATAACTTCTAAAACACAAGTAAGTTTCTGTTTGGCTCCATTTATTATCTGAGTTACAAAAACACATCTGCAGCTCAAGCCAATGTACTCTGCTTTGAAACTTCTTTAAAGCATATTTGTCCCATGAGCCCATGGATTGTAATTAATTCCTGCCAATCCAGTGGCGCGATGATAGCCATAGCAGACCATGCTGCTGCCATGGGGTCTGTGGTGGGTGGGGGCACCATTAAGGAGGCTGTTAAAGCAAATTAGACCGTAAAGCCAAAATAAGCAGATCAAACTAGTTTTACTGGTCACCAAGATGCACAGCAAAACATAATGGCAATCCTGAAATAAATTCCACCCATCCTAAATGGAGATATGGTTCAGTTTTCCTAGTTTCAGGTCAGGCTGCATCAATTTTGACACTGCATATTTGCAAACATTTTATAATGCAATGCACATAAAATATCCCTTTGATTTTTATTGCAATTTATTCTGCACAGCTGTGAATTATTCCTAATATTGCAGTGATCGTGCCCTCATAAAAGTCTCTGTAGAAACATTTTTTCTCATATATGTGTTCCAGAAGTGATTTATATTAGATTATGTAACTGTGCTGAAGTTAGCAGACGCCTGTAAAATAAAAAAAAAATGTCATCAATCAGCAAACTAATGTTTTCCATACTTTTGCAACTGCCTAATACGCCTGATAAATTATTTAATATTATTACATAGGGATTTATGCACATGGCCTTATTTTAGACCTTCATAAACAGAGGACAAATGCACAAGTTATGTTCTTCAAAAACAGATGCATTTGTACATTTCGGTTCTTTTTTTTTTTCCCATAATATCGGGGGTTATGTGTATTACCCCAGTCTTCCACCCACTGCATCTAGGTAATAATGATGTCACTATCCAGTTAGCAGGGGTGTAGTTGTAAAAAAAGAAGAGGGGGCATAGTACTATTAATGGCAAGTGTGCATGCGCATCATTGTTATGTAATCGTGCCCGCCCCACTACACCCCTGCCTATGTGTCACTCAAAGGGGCAGACCTGCCAGAGCTGCGGACCACCAAAGAATTCTTTGCAAAATAAGAGTGTCCATTCACGAAAAAAGTAAGGGCACGGCAGTCCCACCCGTGCCCGCCCCACTACACCCCTGCCAGTTAGTGATGCAAAGCAGGCAAAATCTCATAAGAAGATGCCCTTGCAATGGACTAAAATGTCTTTTCACAGGATTTTGCCTAGTCTATATTCCACATGACTACCCCATAGGATGTTGCCATCTCATCCAGTAATGGGAAGGTTGGGATAAGGTATTATTCTAACTTTACCTTTCACATTTTTCACTGACTTAGTATATGATTTACGAAGCTATGATTAGTGGACCAAACAATTTAGAAAAAGGGATCTTTTGTATTGCAACAGGGTTACTTGAGACTTCAATACTGATAGAGCTTGTAACCCTTCTCCAATCAATCCCAAAAAATACCAATGCACCACTTTAAGTATAAAAGGCCGGTTTATAAAGTAAATATGTAAAAAAGAAGAAGAATCATCCTCTCTATTTTCTGACATTCTAAATGTCTGTGTTCCTTTTCATTTATTATTCAGAAAATTCATCCATTAGTATTTTTTGTATTAATAGTAGTTGAATTCTTTTCATTTAAATTCTCTAGCTCGGTGGAAATCAATGCAATATTATTAACATTTTAACATGGAAGGATTTACTTTTAAAACCTGTTAAACTGATTTATTATGGTTGATTTAATATAAGTGTATGTGCAATGAAGAAAAAATGCTGAAAGTGACATGAAACACGTGAAAGGTGTAATGTGTTTGACTTGTCAATGAAAAAAGTACATGGAGAGGCAGTGACAGAATTTTCTGAAAGACCTACATAACACCAATTAGAAGGTTGTTTCTTTATTCACTGACTGAGCCACTGACTTGTGACAAATATGCTATCAGCAAAGTCAGCAGTTCTTAGTTGCATGATTCCTTCCTGTGGATTAGTATTAAAACAGTAAGTGTCAGTCAAGCAGCAAGTATTTTCAGAAAGAAGGACCAACAATAGCAATCTTCATGTTTTTCTTATGACACTTAAAACCATAGAACCATAAATGACATAAAAAATTATATCTTTGACCAAACAGGACAGTGTCAAGTCACATTTGTTAATCAAAAAAAGTTCTGTCAAGGCAAATGGTTTTGGAAGTGTGCTGTCTATATGTGTAAATGAATCAGACATTATAAAATAACATTTGACTCAGCAGGTCTAATAAGTATGTTGAAATACAGAAGGTTGCATAGTTACATAGTTAGTTAATAAACATGATAGAAAGCAACATATCCCGGATAAAACCATATATACATGGTTGATCCAGAGGAAGGCAAAAAAAGCCATTGGAAACCTGATTAAATTCACTTCAACAGGGAAATATATTCCTTCTGGATCCCATGAGGAAATCAGATGTTCCCTGGATCAGTAGTCTCTGGTGCCATTTCTTGGAAACTTTAATACCTAATTATATTCTTTTTCTAAAGCAATCTATAGAATGTGTTTAACCCCCCTGGCGGTATTCCCGAGTGTGGCTCAGAGTGAATTTAATGTACCGAAAGCGGTAACCCCGTGACACACTCGGGGTAGCACTGTAAAGATCCTACCTGTGTCCTCCAGAGATGCCGTCCGGCTTCTGTGTCCTCTGGCATCGCACGCCTGGAGTGATCGATGGAATGCGTAAAGCGTCGGTATGCTGGGAAGGCGTGGCCTGGCAGGAAATTTAAAAGCAGAATACATTGAAATCTGCTTTTAACACATTGTTCACAGTAATAAAATGATTAAAAAATATCCAAATAATAATTAATACTAATTTAACAATAATATTGCTGCATCCTTGTTTGGACAGATTTCAGTGTTTTTGATTTGAATAAATTAATAAATTAAATTGATTGTCATTATATTATTTTATTATTTTTTATTTATAATTATGTATTATATTATAATTTATGATTTGTGTTTTAAACCTTATCATACCCGAGAGTTATTCCTAACAATTACAGGCCTACAATACTAAAAAACAAATTTCCATGCAAAACAATGTACTGCTTTTGACTTCAAAAATGCTGACATATTAAAGACCGCCAGGGAGGATAAACTACTTCCCGAGGGAGTGTATTCCACATTTTCACATATCTTACTGTGAAAAATCCTCCAGATGCAGTCCTCCTTGTCCTTTGAAATGATTTTTAAGGTTTGGACGCTTACTGTATTGAGTTGATCTCTGAAGGTCATGATTCTTTACATTGCAGGCATCCATTAGTCCTAAAATTATGAAGGCATGTTACAAGTCACCTATTTTTGCCAGTCAAAGGGCAAATTTTGTAGCTAGTAGGTGCATTTAATTTTAGGTGTGCATGGTATAACAGTAATGAGCCAGGGACATTGGAAAGAACAACTGGTCTACAGACAGGGTGCCAAATAGTCTGTTTTGCAGAGAAGAGAAGGGGAGCCCCCACTCCATCTGCTCTGCTAGTTAAACAATAGGTGTCATTAGCGGTCAGTTGGGTTGACACTACTGGTTTAAGGTGAATCCTTTGGGCAAAGTAGCAAAATCCTCAACCATACTGCACTGCTTGGCTGTGAAAAAGAATGAGGGGGCTTTAGAATAAGCTACTCACCATAAAACTGAGGGCACAGGCCAGCCAGAGTGTAATTTTATTGATAGTTTTTGTAAAAGTAAATTTTAAATGTTTCCCTTGAAGCAGCATAAAAAACAACCCTGCTTTATGTCATTTGTGTAACATATTTATGCCATCGGTACATGACCCCCATGCTAGTGCCCCACTCCCTGTGCCTATTTGTTTTACAGTAGCTTGCCTATCAGCCCTATAAAATGCCAATGTTTACTATGATAGCTTTCTGGAAAGCAGGTCCTGCTTTCTAGAAATACATAATGCATACAATATGATATCAAATAAATTCTAGTTACCTCCCAGAAAATGGCTCCCTGTATGACCAGCCATATCACACATACCTGAGGCTGCTTATATTGCCTACGTTGGCACTGTATTTTACACTTCAATTCATTCTTTTGGTAACTTTTTTTAACATATTACATTCCTCGTTTACAAACCTCTTGAAATAATCATGAATTGGTAATTCTTTTTAGTACATGCCCATTATTACAGAAATTTTTCTGCTATGAAGTTTGGATATGGAAATGTAATTACATTTGCTTTCATTTGCTGCTGCTCATAATTCTGTGAAAGAGAAATAAGTAAAACACAGACAAGCTGAAATGTTGGGATTATGCACAAATGGACAGTTTGAACAAGGAATCAGTGAGGTTTTTATTTGAACGCCAGTTGTCAACAGTGCTCTGCAAACTGCAAAAAAAGATAGAATGGCACAGCCACAAAGCGTTATTTCATTCAGTGTGCATTCATGATGCACAGCGGATCTTGAGTGGCACTATGAATACACTTTGACTGGAGAGCTGGTCAGAGATTGGATATGATTCCATGGCTTTTCCGGCTGAAAATACCCTCTCTGAACTTCTTGTACAGGAACAAGATCAGAAATTTGTTTACAGAGTTTATCCAATTCCCCGAAGCCTGCATTGTGGCTGCATTCTTCTGTTATGGGTCACCTCCCCCTGGAAGGTGACACAGTATTTCCTGGGGTATGGAATCTAAGTGATCCACTGGTCTTCACCAGAAAATTTTGTAAGCAGTAAAGGGCCGGTGACCCTAGTGGCTATGAGACTTCTTTGCTGCAAAGCAGTTACCAGGTCACAGCCCCCAGGCCAGGGGTGACAGGGATCAGAAGAAGTCAGCAAACGAATGTCTACCAGGCTGGAACACAGTGAGTCAAAGCAAAGGTAGTTGAACAGGTCAAGGTCAGGGCAAGAGGCACACAAGGCAAGGTCAAGTAACAGGCCATGGTCAGGCAGCAGACAAATCAAAGTTGAGGTCAAACCGAGGTCAAATCAATAAAATCAGAACATAGAGCTAACTAGAGGGGCAGGCTATTCACTGAGCCTGGAACTAAAGAGCAATCTGAACCTGGAAAGGTTTAAAAAGGCCTATCTGCCAGTGGAAGGACAGGATTAAACAATCTGCTCATTGTCTGCCCTTTAGCTGGACACAGCTCTACTTTCTGTGCCGGGGATGCCAAGAACAGTGAAAAATTAAAGGCTACGGGGAGACAGGTGATGCTCCAGCTTGCTGAGCGGATGATTTGTGATCAGAGTGGTAACACCCAACAACAAGTGAAAGGCAAATTCAAAATGAGGACAATTTCCTTTTACATAGTTGTCACTAAAACATTTGTCCCTATTGGAATCCATCTTCTGTTCTGGTGCCAGCTCAAAATGTTGGATTTTCCTTCATCTTTGGATTCCATAGCATTGATCACCGGGTCATATGGAGAGGTTCAATTCCACATTGTATTGAAAACTGAAAAAAATTACTTCTACTATTACTTTTTAAAAAGCAAAAGGAAAACTGGAAGTCTATGTTAATTAATTGTTTCATATTAAATTGCATAAAATGCATTAAATATTGCCCGTAAAATTCTGGTTACTATAAAAGAAATACTCTGAGACCTAGTATGCCTGTATACAAGAGCAGGAAATAAGTGTTCCGTATTACAGAGTTAAATTGAGTGACTTTATTCACCTGGAGCAGTAAAGTGTCAGGTTTTACTCAGATTTATTGAAGACAACACTAAGCATCTGTTCCATGTAATTGACAGAGACAAAGATTGCAACTAGCTAGAACAAGCGACTGACAAATGGATTCGTGTCTTCGAGAAGTTGATAATGAATAGAACAGCAGAAGAAGATCAAAAAGGGCGATACAGAATCTTAAATAAATCACTAACAATTGCAAGTTATAATGTGCAGCCAAAAAAAATAGGAAAGTTCACTGATTGTTATTCTAATTGAGAAGGCAATGAGGGCTATAATGTTTAGGGACCTTTGTGTGATACTCTAGATTTCCTTTAACAGACACCATGAATTTGGACACTGTAAACATTTTGCTATGTTAGGTAATAAGGTAAAACTAAATATAAAAAATATTTAGTTAACAATAAATAGTAAGCTTTATGATTGGTACATTGGTTCCTTCTGCAAGCTATTGTAGTGCAGCTGCTGGTGGGAACAACCACAGTACCAGGTAAGAGCACCCAGAAGGTGTCATATGGTGCTGCTAGCTTTGCAAAAGAGAAAATATTTCACCTGTAGGCCACTGGAGAGATAAGTATTTATCCTTTTTTTTAACGTGGTTCAAGTTCCTGGATATTTTGGAAAAAAGAAGTTTCACTCCTTTGGAAGTTTCGCCCCTTTATTGGTAAATAGGTTTACACCACTATAGATTCATTTAGTTGTTTATTTTATAAATTGATGAAACTGACTTTAAAGACTAAGGCACCTAAACTCCTAAATTTCCTCAGTTTAGGTGCCTCTTATATCAAGGTCAGTACTTTCACTGTGCACATTAGTGCAATGCCTGGTAGTGTGAACAATCCAGTGTGGTGCCACTCCTTTTAAAAAGCAAATATAACATTTTAAATACCACCCTAAACTACTGTCATAGTAGAGGGCACATTACCAAACCAAACCATAACAGCAGTATTTAAAGCAAAGGCTCATGTTGGATTTGCAGACCATTGCCATGCACCAACAGTCTATTCATTTCCAACATGTTGCCTTGTCCAAATGGACAGTAACATGTCATCTATGCAGTTTACTGGAAAAAAATGGTAATGTGCCATTGCTGGCTCTGGCTTCACTATATTATGGGGAATATGTGGAATTTAAAGTTGAGGTTATGTCGGAGTTCAAAATCAAGAAATACAAAGTTTGCACACAATGAAGCGTGAAAACCACTGGATCAGCATGACCAGTAACATTTCAGTAGTAGATTACCAATGGCAGCCTACATAGACCGTCAGTGCTGGTTTCCTTTAAACACAAACAGTACACAAGTAAACGTTAAATTGTCACAATTGGTTTAGCTGACCACCTAATGATATTGTATTTGTGAGACCCAAAAGATCTATTGTGTGCCAGCATAAAGTGTGTGAGGCCAGGCTTGTTGACAGTGTTTGTAGTTATCTGATGTTGCCCCAAGACTTTCCTGGCTTTGATAGCCACGGACACGAACATAACTGGTTTCTTAAATTGAGAATATGTTTCTAGCCTACATTAAAGTCAGATTTTCTGAAAGTGCTGGTGAAGCGAAAGCTCACAGCTTCAATCACTTCTGTGCAATAATAAAACACAAAAAAGAACAAAGGGTATACTTATTATCCAAGTCAAAAGAAACATATACACTTGGAAGTTGAAAGATCACCTATGTTCTATTTTTCTACTGCTCAGTAGAGGAAATAAAACAAGACTATAATGAAAAGGCTAGCACTGTTGGCTGTAATGTTTTTTTTATTTTTCTATTGAAAGCCAATAAAACGGATATAACACCTCAAAAGTTAACACACAGATGTATCATGGAATGATGCATAAATGATTGTTAGCTTATCTTTGGTACTGATTGCAGTCATTTTTCTTTATGGAATTTGTTTGTGGATATATTGCTTGTTTATTATAATATGCTAGTGATGGAGTGATGGAAGGTAAATTATTTTAATAATATTAATAATTACAAAAGTAAAGGTAAGGAAAAATTTAGAGGAATTTAATGCAATTTGGTGTGTCCAATTCTTTTACACCCAGCGATGTAGTGAGCTCCTCTAGCCCCCGCTATATGTAAAATGCACAAGCTTGAGAAAGTGTTCCCTTAAAGCTTGCTGAAGCTCTTTACCTTTAGGAAAAGAAGCCTTACTGGTGTTTACATGTACAGGTAGTCCCTGGGTTACATATGAGATATGGACTATAAGTTTGTTCTTATGTTGAAGATGTATGGCCAGATAATATTTTTCTTTGAATCAATAAAGCTGTGGCACTGTCCTCTTCAAACTGCTTTGCAATGATGTGGTTGTACTCAATCATATAAGAACCTCCTGTTTTTTGGCTCCAGAGGGAACTTCGACTCTTGGATGCTGAGACTTATCCAGCCGCTGCTTGCCAGAGAAGCTGTAGGAACCCCAAAAGAGTTTGGGTATTCCGCCTACACTTGTCCTCTGCTTTCCATGCATTCTATTAAGTTTGGAATCAAATCTACGAGACTGGACCTGCATTCACTTGTCAGATCAAGTAAGTGAGATACAAAGTATATACCTAGAGAGGAGTCCTGCTTGTAATGTTAAGGCATTTTCTGCTTTTTGTCATCTATCTTTTTTTAAACACATCAGGCAATCTTGAAAAATCTCAAAATTTGTGTTGGTGTGCAGGTTACATCAATCGGACGGGCAAAATAAAAATGTGTTGTTTTAGACTGTCATTCATGTAAGACATACAATTCTACTATTCTAGAGGATCACATCATCTTCCTACTGTATTATTATTACAGCTCCCTGGATCATGTTCATTTGGTCATCTTTCTGCTCATTGGACAGAAGTTTATGTCGATTCATTGCCATAGAAAGATGCATTGCTGAACTAGGAAACAAACATGTTATAGGCTGGCTGTGTAGTGTAGCAGAGCTATGAAAATGCCAAGATTTACTGACTAAAATTACAAGTCCTTTGGCAGGTTAAACAGTAAACACAAATAGATTTCAACAGTGCATTTAGCTGTTTGCCTGGAGATTTGCCGCAATTAAAAGCTGCTGTCCATGGTGCTGAACTCCCTGGCAGTAACTCCATCTTTTGGGCAAAAATCTAAATTGGAATAACACAACGAATACATTTTTCTGCCTTTTAAACAATTTAACTTTCAATTTTATATATTTAATAGCTTCATAGAAAAAGACAGATTTATAGGATCTACAAAATAAAAGCTGGCTAGGATCTTTAATGACTTTTTAACAAAGTGGGATTGTCACTGTAGCTTTACTAACTGAAGTATTATTGTTAAGCAAATCAGTGCAATAACCACACCATCAAGTATAAAGAACAAAATCATAGAAATCAGATCTATCTTGTTTTAATGCTCCTTGAATAGAGCTTTACATGTAAAATGCAGGGAAGGGCTGACTAGTTTTATCCTGTAGATATTGATTGATGGAAACCCCAGAGATCCATGTTTAAAGAAGAGTATTTTTTTAATAAAAGATTAAAGTAGCGGAAGTAATAAGTCCTTGTGCTCCAAACCATATAAAAGAATATTGGGCCTGATTTATTTAAGCTCCCCTAGGCTGGAAAAAAAACACTTTAACCAGTGAAGCTTGGTGATCCAGCAAACCTGGAATGGATTTCATCAAAGTTTTTTTTTGTAGCAAATGTTTTGAATTCTGGACCAGATCCGTTTCAGGTTTACTGGATCACTCAGCTTCACCGATTAAAGTGTATTTTCTCCATCCTTGGAAAGCTTTATTAAATCAGGCCCACCATTTTATCTGTATCATCAATACATGTGCAGCTTTAAAGAAGGACCCATTATGCTTTCAGGTCCACATTGACAATAAGCGTAATAAAACCGCCAGTGAAAATATTTGTCCCTTTCTCAACCTTACAACATTCAAAGGCATTTTCAGTAAAAATACCACCACATAAGAAATGTAAGGTTGCTTAGGTGTACACTGTTCTTGCACTAAGTGTTTTTTCTTGCACTAAAGTTTTAATTGATTGGACAACAACTAAATTAACCACAAAAAAATGAAAGGAATATTAGGAATAAAATTAGCTAGCAAAAAGGTTGATAGCACAAAAGAGCTAGAAATCAAAACTATAGTACTCTTTCCTAACTAACTTTTCCCCAATGCAGTTTGCCAGCAGCATCAAATACACAGACACCATGGTTTCCGATCACCCCCTTTTATATTGAAGGGGCTGACTTATTCAAAATCCCCCTCATTGGTCCATATACACCTGCTGTCCATAGGTAAAAGGCCATATAGTGCATTATGTATTTAAAAAATGTCCTTGGTGAATCGGAACATATATTTACTGGCATTGCAACTCTGCATCCCCAAGGATTCACCTCTACATGGTAATAGGAAACCCAAAACTCATAGGTCTGTACTTATCTTTACACTTTTCTGGGGTTAGCAGTTTTATTGTACTGAAATCAAAGATTACCAAGCAGCTAACATTTTCAGAAGAACCATAGCAATAATGCCTGAATATTCCGCTCAATACAAGCTTCAAAGAGCTTCAAGTGCAAAGAGTAATAGGTGAAAATAAAATGACCTACAGTATAGTGAGGGAAAGGGAAGATTTTTTGTAGTGTTAAAACAAAAATCTAACAAAGAAGTGAAAGAATATTACAGTATCCAGAATTTATCTGAGGTTTATTTATTTTTTGCACATTAATATTAAAAACCTAAACAGTGCAGTCAGCGGTACATCTCACTTATATGAGATGCCAAGTCACGTCATAAATAATAAAGTATTAAACCTGATTTTGTCTACTAGGCATTCATAGTGCCAGTTTTTCTACCCATTGACCCTTATTATTATACGGTTATATTATTTGCTTACACACACGCAAAAAAGGAAAAGAAAAAAAAAATCTAAAACATACCCTTAATCCATTTAGTCTCTGTCTGTCTATTACTTCTGTTGCAGCTGGAATATTTCCTGTGCATTGCATTGTAGTTTCTGTGTGGCTGACTTTCATTTCTGCATTGGCAAAGTGTGATTACAACTCTAAAGCTGCTGTCAAGGCTGGAAAAGAACTTCAATCAAAAAAATTTCCAAGCACATTTGGATGCTGTCTACTTGTAAAATCTTTTCTATGGTTCTATCAGTAATGTGAATATTTTAGCTAAAATGTGAATTTCAATTATTGAGGCTTCAATTATGTTTCTACCCTGTTGAGCCTAAAATATGTCTCAAGTTTATCTGAACCCTGAAGTTACCCAAAACCCTGACAAGTATGTAAAATAAGGCACTGTTAAAGCTTCAGGAAACTACATTAGGTTTCAATCTTTGGACATTTTTGTACATTTCAGCAGGTAATAAATGTAAACCTATTGTCAGTATGATTTGGAATTCTAGATTCTGTCCTGGTAAGGAGGCAATATTACTATACATCTACCATACAAGTCATTGCACACAGAGAGGGATAACAATAGTTTTAACATTTTCAAAGATAAATGCCACCACAAATGAGACAAATTACCCCCTAACCCAAGCAGAATATGTTGTGTTGGGCTGTGCTTCAACATTTTTACCATTGCATGCATGGCATCGGGATGCACCTGGATCCAGGGGAACCAGTTCTTTATGTTACTCCAGTAGAACACCCTTGCCACACCCATCGGATATGGGTTATATTTTTTAGGAGGTTCTGTGTCACTTTCTAATTATATAACAGTGTGCTCCTATCACAAAAGAGATGTTTTAATGGTAAAAAAAAGTTGCCAACTGTACAAAGGTACATGGATTGGCAGGAAAATTGAGGTCAGCATCTGATGGAGGTCAATATGACATCTCCCTTGGTCTTTCTAAATATATTCACTCCATAATTTGTAGCAATTGTATGGCTGTAGCTTTGGATGTTCAATTGGTATCAGTCATTGGAAGCAAAGAGCAAGACCCTGTTGGTTTTTAAGTGATAGCCAAAGTGAGGCTCTGGATCAGCCATTTTTAACCAGGATTTAGTGAAACCTCAGGGTTCCTACAAAGGTAACTAGTGGTTCTTTTAACTGTGTTTGATTGGTATCGAGTTTAATGATGCCTGAAAAGCTTTGGGCCCACTTTAAAGAACCAGCTGATTGACTCTAATTGACTCAACAAAGGTTGAGAGGTTCTGGCACTACAATATGCACTCAATAAAGTACATGTAGGCTAGTGGCAACACACTTATAGTGAGGCTCAAAAAATGTCCATAAAGTAGCTGGATACTCACAAGAATTGCAAGGAGACCATACAGATGCTGCTTTAGATGAGGGACCGATCAAATGGTTGTGGCAAAAGGATAAAATGGAGAAAATGACTACACATGAAGAGGACAAATAAAGAGCTCCAATATAAAGGTTTTAGACCCTCAACCAAGCGTTAGATGCTTCTGAAAGGGACATCAGGAACAACAATGCTGAAAAAAAGCTGATACTTTACTGTAAAGTGTATGTAACTGAGCTTATAGCTGCTTGTACAGTAACCATCTAGTAGAGGTGCTTCATGCAGTTGCATGCAAGGGCCCTTAAGAATGGATACTAATGTTGTCTTGTAATGCCAAACATGTCCTTGTATTCTCAGTTTTCATATTGCTCATGTTGTGATGAACACTTGACTGTCTTGATGATGCGTACAGGTGTTAAAAAAACAATTACAGCCATTCTCAAGGTATCTTCATCCCTCACCTAGCAGAGCAAAACATGTATGGACAAAATGTGCCCTTTTACATACAGCATAAAAATGACCTTATGACTTTAATCTACGTAAATGGAAGACACTACTATTTTGTGACTGCACACTGAAAAAAAACACAAGATGGGAACGAAAGAACAGTGAGTCATTATTCATGACATGTGCATCTATATAATTAAATAATGGATTCTAAAAGGATCGTTTCATGTGCTCATTATATTCCAACTTCCTGCTGTCCTTTTCCCGTAACTTCCCAGCCGTGTATTATCAAAGTTTTCCACTGAATTAGGCATTTCTTTCTTCATAAACTCAGATGGAGATGAACCTGTGTATAACAGGAGAGAAATGTGTCCCAATTTTATTGTATTTATTGACGTAATATATTTAATTTATGCAGCAGTTTTGACCCTGTTACTTCACACCATGCTAAAATGTCCCTACAGCCATATTTATTGACACAGATAAGATATATTGTAAGCTGTAGCTTGAATAGAGTGCTTTGTCTATTCTTTGTCCTTTAGCAAGAAAATCTATATGATTTGATTTATAGTATTTTAGTGAAGGTCACCAACTCCAAAGAACTATTATATCCCTGTGTTATACAATCGTCATTCTTCTCTATCTTTGAAGTACAGTCTAAATCTGTTTTATAACAACACATCTAAACATAACAATGACAAAAGGTATTCAAGTACAGTTACAGCAATGCAGCATTTAATAATGGTTGCTGATTTTCTTCCCAGTGGCAGGCCCAGTTTGTTGTATACATTTAAAGTTAAGTTCCAAGTGCAAAAACTCTCATTTAGATATTTTTCAGGGAATATACATTTACTTTGTTGGCACAACATCTTTGCAAACCTAGGTATCATATGAGTCATCATCCCTGTGCAGAGAACAGAGCAGTTACTACCAGCTGCCTGCATGAAACCACATGGGGGTGGATACAAGACCTGTTACCCTGCACAAAGAAAGAGCAGCAGTGATTGGTCTTTATTACAGGATACTCTTGCAGAAAGGCTACTTTTAACAGTGGATTACTTTTTTATCTGAGATTTCAGCTCCAAAAGCTCATTTACCTATTTTTACTGGAATGTAATACATGTGAAAAGTAACACATCATACAAAGAAGCATAATTATAAACTAGGTTTAGATTCAGTAATTACTGCAAGTGTATATGTGAAATAACTACTGAGCATACCATCAGTATAATGTTTACAGGCATAGCCCTGCTCCTGTTTTTCCTCTTCCTGCAGACCCCCATTTAATTCAAAACTATCCCCATTTAAAGAATCTGCCCATCCCCTGGACAGATTGTTTTGCCTGTTTTCATAAAATACACCTGCAGTTATTGTTTGATGAATGTTATAATTTTTTATTAATATAATGTAGCATTGTGGGATATGTGAGGCCACGGTTAGAGGGTTTTTGCCAGTATTACTGGAAAACAGGACTATGGGCCTAGATAGGGCTGCAAATAATGGTTGTGCTGTAGATTTGCAGAGCTTTAATTGGGATCCATGTCTGGAGTGCTTGGAAGGTATGGGTGAGCCAAACACTTCATCCCTCTCCAAGACCAGAAATCAGAGATGACTCTGGAGCCCCAAATAAAGGGAATCTTTAGTTTGGATTGGGGGATAGGAGACAAGTCTATGTGGGGGTCTGGGTGCAGGAAATCAGTATGCCACAAGGTTGGAGATGGCTATGAACTGGGGGAGCCAATGAGGTCTCCTTTTTGGGGAAGCTGGCCAAGCCTGGTGGCATCTCTTTTACAAGAATATTTTAGTAGCTTTGAAATGGTGCCAAATGGCTAAATCAGGAGCATGAGAGTGGAAAAAACTCTTGTATGTTGATGTTTGTAATGTCTTCTGGATTATCCACACAGTGATGTGAACTCTATTTATTTTCTTAAATAAATTAAAGCCACAGGCTTTTAACCCTATTTCTGAGTTCTGCTGAGTGTGATTTGATGTTCACTGATTGAACCTCCTCTCTCTATATTTGAGCTGATCTGACCCTAAGTATTACAATACCTTTAGGTTTGTGTGTTTGTAGTTTAGTAGAATAATTGGGAGCCAGGATTTGGATACCTAAATAGAAAGTGTCACCAAGTGAAATGCATTTTCTTCCAAGCAATATTTGTGTGTTTTATGTCTCTCTGGCTCTCAGTTTGACCAAAAATGGCCCAATTAAAACAAGCAATAAGATACCTTCCAACATTGCTTTTGTCAAATGGGCCATCCAGGTGAACGATAATGAGAAATTCCAAACTCTGGAACCAGTTGCTGCACACAAATAGCTTTTCCAATATTTTGGAGAATCTCTTTGTGACTGATAATCAATTTTTTTCATTTACTATGGAAAGAGGATCAAAGCTTTCATGGTCTAGGAGTCACTAAATCTTGCCAATGGAACAGGAAAAAGATTGCAGTATGTTTGAGGCTTGTTTGAGGTCAATCATATGTCTTGTTTGTTCCTTGGTGTGGAATCTGTTTATGAGCAGAAGCAAAAAATAAAAGTATGCCTCCCTCTGAGTAAATTTAGTGAAGAATACCTAAAGCCTATAATGATTTGGTGATGATAGTGACTGGCATTGCAGCAAATTTCAACAGCTCAAATCCCTGGAGCATTTCCAGTAATAAACAATGCTTGGTGTTATCATGAAGAGGCAGGATTTAACAAGCTAGATTAGAGGCACACATCCTATAGTTGTTAACAGTTGGCTCCCAGGGGTTTTATCTCACCCAGCTTGACAAGTGTCCACTAAGGGATTAAAACACCTTCATAAATCCCCAACATCAATTCATTTGTTGTTGTGATGCATTGCTGAATAATTTCTTTGACTGCTGGTATTTTTGTATGTGCACTCCTGAAATTCAGCTTAACTGTTTTGTAACCAGTAGGTGGAAGCATGAAATGAACTGTGCAATATCAAATAGTTTGTGATCCCTGCAGAACTAATCGGTTCATATAAGCACAAAGAGTATTTACTGTATTTAAAAATACATGAATACATTTCTTACAGGCTTTTACAAATCTAATTTAGGATTTGGGATTTAATTCAAATACATTTAAATGACAAAATTAACTGCAACCCATTGGTTAATATCTAGTTGCTACATTATATCTACCAGTGGACATTAGAGCATCTTACCTTGTCTGATTTACCTCCATCAACATTTAAAGTAAATAAGTAAGGGCTTTTGTTTTTATTATATACTTATATACCATGGCTGGTAAAGGGACAAATGGCTTCTGTGCATAGAAGCTATATAAAACTGGAAGCTGAGATAATCCCTTTTTGTGATGCTAGGCTGCCATGATTTGAAGAACCAACATCCAATAAATAAAATATGGTGCAGACACCAGACAGTCGGATTGGAAAGGAATGAGCTAGATAGTGCTGGATGCCCTCCAACCAGGAAATTGTCTGGACATCTAAAGCTGAAGATTCTAATGCACACTTTTAGAGGCTCACAATGTGCAGGAAAATCAGAGTATTCAATTTCAATACATGAGAGAAGCCTTTACAACAATGTAAGGCTGGGCTGAGGCTGAGCTTTATTAAACTACTATGGTTAATGGGACATTGTCATCTATGTGGAGCATAAGTCTTTTGTAAGCATTCACACTGTTATCATTTCTAAGGATGACATATTTTATGTAATGCTTGTTAAAATATCACAAAAAGAAAAAAAAACTTTGAATACATTTTCTTCTTTTTATATTATCTTTCATCTAAATCCAAGATGTTTCAAAGAGACTTTTTCCTCCTTTAATATGATTCTAATTTGAATCTTCAAAGGCTTTCTGAAAGCAGAATGTGTCATTAACGTTACCCTTAAGATATGTTGTGGCAAAGCATTGATATTATATTTGTTTTGTGTTTACAAATGTAAAATATGTCTAGAGAAACAATATTGTGTTTAGGTCAGTTTTTTATATTTATTTATTACAATTTAATGTGTTTAAGGATTCCAAAAGCCCTATGGGTTAGCAAAAGAGACAAAAGAGACAGCTTTTTTTGCCTTAATAATATATCTGTTGCATTATGGCTGTAAAGACTGAATGGGTTGTGTAGACAACAGGCTGACAGTAATACAATGTGGAATTTAGGAAGATTTAAACAATAAAATGTGTCAATATACACTCCAGCTATTCAATCATATGCAGATAAAATAGGTAAAAAGGATGTTCTTTTCACATGATTGGATAATTAAAGTAATTGTGTATATATTTTTAAAATCTTTAATGAATTGGCCTTTGCATGCAAAGAGAGACTTGCTGGCAGGACACAGGACCAAATGCTATTATTATGTTATATTTAATGTTTACATAACAAAACAAGAAAAATGGTTATATTTTAATACGTTTATTAAATAAAATTGAGCTGAAAAAAATAGAATGAATATGATACAGCTTCAACATAGTAAAACGTGATTGATTTAACAATGATTGTATATTGGACAATTCAAAATTGACTATGTGATTGAGAACATAAGCTAATGAGAATAGAAGCATAATATAGGAGATTCAAATCATGAAGGTATTTGAAGAAGTATGCAGAAGAAGAGGAGGAGGAAAGATGGTATGGTATAGAAGAAAAAAATAATACAAAAAATAGAAAAGATAGGCCCAATAACAGGTCCTTAGAGCAGACCTATCACATTTTCTACTTTATTAGGTAAATAACCCTTTTATATATGGTAAAAAATATTTTTTTTTAGATTTTTTTAAAACAATTTTAGGGCGAGACCTTCCTTTTCTGTTTTTACTGTAACAATAGAAAGACTGAATGGGAAGGCCACAGTTTCCTGGAATACTTACAGTTAGGTCCATAAATATTTGGACAGAGACAACTTTTTTCTAATTTTGGTTCTGTACATTACCACAATTCATTTTAAATGAAAGTGCAGGCTTTCAGCTTTATTTCAGTGGGTTGAACAAAAAGATTGCATAAAAATGTGAGGAACTAAAGCCTTCATTTCAGGGGCTCAAAAGTAATTGAACAAATTAAAAAGCTAAAAATAAAATGTTATTTTCTAATACTTGGTTGAAAACCCTTTGCTGGCAATGACAGCCTGTAGCAACTTTCAGTTGCTGTTTGTTTGTGGGCCTTTCTGTCTGAAGTTTAGTCTTCAACAAGTGAAATGGATGCTCAATTGGGTTCAGGTCAGGTGACTGACTTGGCCATTCAAGAATATTCCACTTCTTTGCTTTAATAAACTCCTGGGTTGCTTTGGCTGCATGTTTTGGGTCATTGTCCATCTGTATTATAAAAACACCTCCCAATCAATGTGACTGCATTTACCTGGATTTGAGCAGACAGTATGTCTCTGAACACCTCAGAATTCATTCCGCTTCTTCTGTCCTATATCACATCATCGATAAACACTAGTGTCCCAGTGCCACTCAATGCCTTCTCCATACTTTTTTCTTGCCATCGTTTTGGTAAAGGTTGATCTTGGTTTCATCTGTCCAAAGAATATTTTTCCAGAACTGTGCTGGCTTTTTTAGATGTTTTTGAGCAAAGTCCAATCTAGCCTTTCTATTCTTGAGGCTTATGAGTGGCTTGCACCTTGCAGTGCACCCTCTGTATTTACTTTCATGCAGTCTTCTCTTTATGGTAGACTTGGATATTGATATGCCTGCTTCCTGGAGAGTGTTGTTCACTTGGTTGGCTGTTGTGAATGGGTTTCTCTTCACCATGGAAATGATACTGCAATCATCCACTACCGTTGTCTTCAGTGGACGTCCAGGTCCTTTGGCGTTGCTGAGCTCACCAGTGCTTTGTTATTTCCCATGATGAACCAAACTGTAAAGTTTGCCATTCCTATTATTGTAGTAATTTCTCAGATGGGTTTTTTCTGTTTTTGCAGCTTAAGGATGGCTTGTTTCACCTGCATGGAGAGCTCCTTTGACCGCATGTTGTCTGTTCACAGCAAAATTGTCCACATACAACTCCAAGCCTTTTATCTGCCTAATTAATAATGATATAACGAAGGAATTGCCCACACCAGCCCATGAAATAGTCTTTGAGTCAATTGTCCAATTACTTTTGAGCACCTGAAATGAAGTGCTTGTGTAATTAAAAGGTTTTAGTTCCTCACATTTTTATGCAATCTTTTTGTTCAACTCACTGAATTAAAGCTGAAAGTCTGCATTTCAACTGCATCGGAGTTGTTTCATTTAAAATGAATTGCGGTAATGTACAGAACCAAAATTAGAAAAAAAGTTGTCTCTGTCCAAATATTTATGGACCTAACTGTATATCACATATCCCAGGAGGCTGCAGGCAGAAGGGGGCAGTGAGATTGAATCTTTTTTTTTTTCTTATACATATTCCAGAAGCTTAACACCCTATCTTGAGCCTGTGCCTGCACGATCGATTGATGTCAGCAGAAACAGGAAGAAAAGAAAGAAGATGACTGTGCGAGACTGACTTGACTAGGAGGGCTCAACGGCTTTCTCACTCTAAAGGCAAGTGATATTTTTTTATGATAGTTCTGCTTTAAAGTTCCCAGGTCTTGTTCAATGATGGGATTATTTTTGATGGTACATAAAACTTTGTCATTCATATTCATAATCCAATTCATCTTGTTTTTTAAGCAAGTTGAAAGCAATATTATTGGAACCCTAATATCTTGATTGTTATATGAGCTTTCAAAATAATATAGGAGATAAGGCATGTGTCTTGGCAAAAGCAAGCCCAATTTTTTAAATAGTGCTTTGAGCAGAAACATTTGCGTCATACATTTTTAATTCAACTCTGCTCACCCTAGGACAAAGCCACCAAATGTGGATCATTGTCTCACTCTGCCACCAACCACAGAAATATAAACAAATAGTATTAACATTACATTTTGCAATCCTAGGAAATAGGTATATGATACTCATAATCACTATGTATTATTGAAGAGCACCTACACGGAAACAAACACATCAAGATATAAAAAAAGGACCTAGGTGCCCTATTTGGTTTTTCTGAAGATTCTAAGGGAATTTCAAAGTAAAATATTTATAACCTCTTCATGTTACTAATTACTTCATGTTGCTTGCCTATTGCCATGGCAGCATTAACTTTTATTGATTTGTGCATTTTATAGTGCTTTCATCTTCTTCGGTGCTATAAAGACTTCACAGTCATGTCACTAATAATCTCCCAGAGGTGTTCACTACATATTGTCCCTACCATAATTATAAACATTGTTTAATGACAGTTTGGGAAAGGGGGGGATAACCTATCAGTGTGTTTTTGGGATGTGGGAAGAAACCCACAGAAATAGGGGGAGGACATACAAACTACATGCAGATAATGTCCTGACTAGAATTCAAACCAGATCTCTAGTGCTGCAAGGCAATAGTGATATCCGCTGAGCTACTATGCTGCCTCACTTAATGTGTAAAAGATTTACCATTACCGGAATAAACTGTTACAGCTAACAGTTAGCTAATTAGCTAGACACATATATGAGAACTTGACTCCCTTATTCTAATGCATATATCAAATCAGGAAATGTGTTTTATCAGACAAGCCTCAACCAGAAGTATTACAGGAGTACAGTACAGGTTCACATTGGTGTGACTTGACATATGTGGGCCACCACAAGGGCAACGTGAGCTGCATGTGTATCCTCCTGCCTATATGAGATCAGCTGACCTACACCAGCAGGTCTGGAAGAAAATGACACAAATGAATGGGTACATATGTTATTTAACAAAACTAATCAGCACTAATTTGAATGTAGCAAGTGGTTAATCCGTTTGCTACTACCGTGTTTCTCCGATGATAAGGCAGGGCCATCAAATAAGACAGCCCCCCCTTTTTAGAGAAAAATGTAAAATAAGGCCCCCCCGCAAATAAGCCACCCACCGATACCTGCGCTTACCCGAATCGGGTGGTACGGTGGGTAACTCCGTGTGGTTCCTCCGTCTGCCTCCATGGCTGCGTGCCGCGCCTCGTCATGAAGAGGAAGTGACAGTGTCATCCCTCCCTAACGGAGACTGCAGGAGTTTGTTCACGGCCAGAACATCCAAAAGTGAGACACAGACAGGTTTCTTTTGCTGTGAGCAATACCACTTACTGTATATAAGCTTTAGAATGGGACATTAAATGGTACAGTATATGATGAATTACAATGAGACATTTAATGGTACGGTATATTATTGATTACAGTAGAAGGGGACAATGAATGGATCAGATTAATCAGAAGGGGACAATGATTGGCACAGATTGATCAGAAGTGGACATGAATGGCACATGATTGATCAGAAGTGGACATGAATGGCACATGATTGATCAGAAGGGGACATGAATGGCACATGATTGATCAGAAGGGGACAATGATTGGCACAGAGTGATCAGAACTGGACATGAATGGCACATGATTGATCTGAAGGGGACAGGAATGGCACATGATTGATCAGAAGGGGACAATGATTGGCACAGATTGATCAGAAGTGGACATGAATGGCACATGAACAATAACTGTGTACTGTAGTCTTCTTCATGGGTAAATAAGGCATCCCCCTGAAAATAAGCCCTAGAGCATATTTTGGCCTTCCAAAAAAAATAAGACAGTGTCTTATCATCGGGGAAACAGGGTATGTGACACCTTCTTTAAAGGCTTGAGAGAAGCAATATAGACAAAACTTCTGCAATAAAAGTATGCAATTGGTGTCCCTTGTAGACCTTGTAGAACCATGCAAGGTGTGCACACTCGCTATCTTGGTGCCTCCCCACCATCAAAAATATAAATAAAGTAATCACCATTAATTATTTAATGTTTTCTTTACACTTACATCTTTTGCTCAATTCTTGAATTAAGTTTTGCTTTCAATATCACCCCATCCTTCCATTAGAATTTTGATTATCCTATGAACATATTTATTATTATTTAATATATCAAATGTTTTAATGGTTGAAAAAACAGTACATTACATCACAGAGCTCAGTTTTCCAACAAGATCGTTACTGGTAAAGTAACAATGGATTTATCAGGATTTCTCATATGTTTAGTATTCTTCTTTATACCATCATTTTAGCCAATGTTCCTAACAGACAAAAAAACAATTGAGATTTTGCTTGATTTGCTTTGTTGAACTCTAATCAGGAACAAAGTACATGAGGTGTCATAAAGCTCAGTTCTAGAGATGAATATTACTAAGTTTGAATGCCTGTAGACACTATTGTTTGTTCATGTGTTATTTATTGCAGGAGAAGTTTAAGCGTTGGAATGACCATTAGCCCTGCTTAAAAAGCAACTGGCACATTATCATACTTCAGCAGGGCTGGAGACAAAATCTTCCTTGTGACATTTTTTAAATTGAAGCATCTTTTTCAATTTTTTTACCTGCTATAAATCCAAGCAATGGAATGGAGAATTGTTTAAAAAGCGATGAAATTCCATAATGCAAACTGCTAAATAACTGTAGTAAAATGCAACAATGCCATATTGAATACTCAACACATTTATATTACCTAAAGTAAGACAATCAGTGCTTGAACGATCCCAGAGAAATATAGAAAGTCCTCTTATTCAATGAAATACTTGTTAACGTTACTCCGATTGATAGCAGACTTGAAATAAATTGACCATTTTTCCTAGGCTGCTTTTCTACTGTAGTGCCCCTGGTTAAAGTCCTAAGGAAGCATTAGACATTTGTTAAATTACATAATCTGAATTGTTTTTCTAGGTAGTGAAGTATATCGTACAAGAAGACCCAAGATGGGAAAATTTAAAAATATACTGCAATTTGACCCAACCACTACCATTTAACTCACATCAATATGTCTCTGTAATTTTGTAAACAGCTAAGTAGTGTAAAAGGTAAAACAACATAACCTCGATTTGGTCCTATCTGGATTGGCCTGGCCAGTATGGTGTCTATTCAGTCCCAGCAGCTACAGGGGAAGCCAGGATGTGCTGGGTATCCAGGGTTCCTATGCACAGCACATGCACAGCATAGCTATTTGAGGTAGGTAAGTATATATTATTGCAAAAGAGACATTGCCAGTCCTTTTCAGAAATAAACTCTGCCTAATTACAGATTTTGAAAGTGGAACTTTATTATTTTTAAATATAAAGCTTTCATTTTGGCTTTTTATTGCTTATATACAACAATAAGGTTTTTGTTAAGGAACTTACCATTATGGGGTGATAACAAATTTTAGGTTTCTGTCCCACAATTGCTTTTCTGCCTTCTCACTCTGGTACATTCACTACTAAGGTGAACAATGGCAATAGGCATTAGCAATGCATGCATTGGATTTAATGGGGAAGCAGAAATATTTATATATTTGTAGGACCAACTTGCAAACTAATATCAAATAAGGCAAGGAGAGTTGGGCACTGCCATGGGGAATATGTATTAATAAAAAGCTGTACATGTCAAATTTTAAAGTGTGAGGAAGGACAGCGAGCATGTAATTCCCTATTTTTGTATAGTGCCGATCCACATGCTTTCCTAATATTAATTGATAATGCAAATTCTTCACATCCAAAATTTGATGTGAGGGTTTTAGAGGGTATATAGTGAAATCTGAAATCACTCAAGAGAAAGAGTACAGGCTATATTTGAACCTTTTACCTAGACTCACAATAGTTCAACTATACACACACACACACAATGAAAAAGTACTTCCAATACTAACAATATTACCAAGGTAACAATAACCAAGGTAACAATACAAAGGTAGGGTGTAGTATTTAAACCATATACAATTAGTACTAAGGGGCCAAAAGTGTGTCAAGAAAATAGCCTTCATACAATTACACACCACCTGAACCCATTGATACAAGGCAGGACGGATCCATTTTGCTGATGCAAAACTCTGACCCTACCATCTAAATGTTGCAGGAAAAACTGGGATTCGTCAGTCAATGATTTCCAGTCAAATTTTGGTGATCCTTTGCAAGTTGAAGCCTTAGGTGCCTGTTCTCAGCTGACAAGAATGACAACTGGTGTGATCTCCTGCTGCTGTATCCAATCTGCTTCAACATTCAGAGATGCTCTTCTGCATACCTCAGTTGTAATGAGTGTTGTAGTATAATGAAATACATAATGCCAAATTTAGCAGATATTTGGAAAAATCAATTTCTCCTGATCAGTTTCTCCAGGCATAATCTCAATTTCTCCTGAGAAGAAGATTAAAAGCCCTGTGGTATTTTATTTGGGGTCTAGGCCCGGAGTGTCCTGGAAAGAATTGGTTAGCCAGGCGCTTCATCCCTCTTCCAGGCCAGAAATTCAGGATGGCTCTGGAGCACCTTGGCCATTGATAAATAAAAAAGAACATGTCTTTCAGAAAAGGCCAGATGGCTCGGGTGAAGAGGCTGTCTGCAGCCTGTATGTTGGGTGAACCTAGGAGGTCTTCCAATGTTTAGGTCTTTGGGACCAATACCCCAAAAAGCATCAGAGGGAGAGAGCAAGGAGGCTAATTTTGTGTTATTTTTTCCTTGTCATGTTGTGATGACTCTGATCCCCTGCGAGAGAAAACCATCCATATTGATTTGAGATAGTTTTTTTGTGAATAATAATTGGTAGAGCACCTCGAAATTGAATGGTGCTTAACCATCACAGTGGTTATCTGAGTTACTGGTGGCTATGGATCAGCTTGAGCCAGTGTGGGCATTCTCTCTCTGACTTCTGGCATCAACAAAGCCTTCTCACCCATTTGTCATGTTCAAAGTCGCTTAAATCATTTTCTTCTCCATTCTGATGCTCAGTTTAAACTTCAGCAGGATACCTTGACAAGGTCCACATGCCTAAATACATTGAATTGCTGCCTTGTGATTAGCTGAATAAACATTTACGGTAACAAGCAGTTGAACAGGTAGACCTAATAAAGTGGCCGGTTAGTGTGCATACAAAAAAATAAATTGGAATGTTAACGCTGACAACCTAGCAGAAGATTGCTGTTTTTTAATTAAAGGCTTTTCCATCTCACTTTTCTGCTTGGTAAAACTGTGAAGATCATTACAATGCTAATGTATAAGAACATACTCGGAGTTTGGTGTATTTGCGTACACAGCAAATGTTTACAAAATGCTTTGCAACCCTATTAATATTTATGTGGTTATTTAAAAGTGCCTATTACGTTTTTAATAAGGCATTGTTCTTTGGACTGTCGCTAAGCTTTTCCAACTTGTTTATGTGGAAACGTGCACAAAGCATAAAATATTAATCTGCTATCTCATTTTCCTATTGTTCCTATGCCCGTCTTTTTTTTTGTTTGTTTGTTTTCTCTGTTATTTTGTGTGCTCTGTTGAAACTGCTTACCTCCGCTTCTCCATATTAATACATTGCAGACTTTTAATTTGAAGTGTAAAATAATCAACACTTACTTTTATTTTTTATTTTTAGGTTAGTTTTAGTTTTAAGATAGAAAGGGTTACAACTTTTTTTTTTCTTTTTTTTCTGTTGGCTAGTTTCTTTTTTTGACTATGCCGGGGAGAATCTGTACTGATTATTATATTGATTGTTTATATATTATTGTATGGTGTCTAATTGACTAAATAAGCTATCCTTGGAATAGTTCTAGAGGAGAAATCTTCCAGAAGTTGCGATTGTTCTAATGGGGTACACAGACAGCAAAGAAATAAAAAACAAAAAACAAAAGGGGGTTTTACCATTTTCTAGTCTATAAAGCAAATAAAACATTTTTGATTAAGGTAGAAATGTGAACCGTATGTTCTAATATTACCCCACAGAAGCTAAAATACAATGTGGGCTTTAGTTTTCCCTGTGTGTCTGTTCTATGGAACATGTCAAATAGTAGGAACATTTACAGATTAAAGTATGTGTTCAAATACAATGCTTTTCATTTATTGTGGATGGCATCCCAATACATTAGTATGGCACAAGTGATTTCTGAGTGCTATATAATAAAGTCAACTTGCTATAATCTGATTATTGGATCCAGTAAAAAGAAAAAACAGTAAGCCAATCACATGAACAGCAAATGATATAGCGATAGATTTACATTCTAATGTTTGCAGGTATATTTTGTGTTCTTGATCAGAACCAGAAGAGAAGAAGAGACAAACATTTTTGCAACCAAAGATAGAGCAAGAGCGATTATATATTAATGGCACAAACAGACTTCTGCACACCTATACTCCCAAATCTGTTTACCCCATGCATAAAAGTTCTTGTTGGGAACTATCTGCCTTTTAATAGAACATGGGTCTTCCTCTAGTATGTAACCTGGGATAGACAGGTGCAGTCCAATGACAGGAAACCAACTCAATCCTTCCTTGACCAGACTCCATAACCATAAAGTGTATGACTGTTCACCCCACACATAAACATTCTTTCTAAGCATGAACTATCCACCTTTTAACAGAGCCTTTTGCTTTCTGAAGTAAACTGGTGCAGTGCATGGCCAGAAATCCCATTCACTCTTTTCTTGACCAAACCCTAGGACACTCAATGTGCAGGCCAATCCAACCCACAACAAAAAGGCATTAATTAAATGCCTTTTAACAGACCCTCTAGAACAGCAATGGGCAAACTACGGCCCAATATGGTGGTTTCTCTGGCCTTTAGGGTGTTCCGCGGCTTTGGCCGGTGACACCCCGAGCAGGGTGAGGAGAAGGACCCAGCTGGGGGGGGCGCACCGGCCAGGGCTGTGGAACATGTCCTGGCTTCGTGGAGGTGGGCAAGCTGTGTCCCTGCACACAACCCGCCCACTTTCCCGGCTCTGAGCTTCCAATGGGAGAGTGGGCGGGCTTTCACTGCACATAACCCACCCACTCTCCCATCACAGGCTCAGATCTGCGATGGGAAAGTGGACGGGGTTATGCCATTATGATTTCACGTTAAGTGGCGTCATGATGGCATAACCCAATCTACACTCCCATCGGCCTGGCCCCTCTTTCAAATTTTTTTTATATGGCCCCTGACTGAAAAAGTTTGCCCACCTCTGCTTTAGAAGGCCAAAAACAGAAAATAGACTAACGGAATGCAATGGCCAGGAAACCCACCCTTTCTTTCCTTTTCCAGACTCCAGAGCCATCAAAGTAGAGTAATCTTGACTCATGGTGAAGTCCATCTTCCTCTGGAGTATATCCCACACAATACCTCAGCCTTGAAGCCAAGAACCTACTGTTTCAGCTGTTGTTTGAATTGTCACAGACTAACAGTCCACATACGCAAAATTAAGAAATATATACAAATAAACAAATGTCTCAGCTACATCATTCTAGCACAAGATGATCAAAAAGTCATTGATGTTTACATTTTTCTTAATTATGGAACTACACATAGTTTATCTATTACTATTACATATGCTCTATAGCGGGGTGAAAATGTATATAATTAGCAGGATAGGTCTGCAACTGTTATATACATGGTATATATATGTAGCAGATCTCCCATTTATGACTCAAAGTAGGTAAAGCTAATTAAAAGAAAGCAATATATACCTTTTGTATGTAAGCAGAAAATTATAAACATATATCTCATTGTTAAAGATTTATTGAGATTTTGACATTATGACAGGTTCTCTTGTATTGTGTGACATGTTGCATGGAATTTCTTTATCTACATTGACTTTGGTAAATAAATAAAAAACTTAGGTCTTATAATAATATAATTTTTTAATTAGCCTGTTCTGCTTCCTGCTACAGATAAAAAATGCTTTTGTTTGTGGACATATTTACATAATCATTTCCTATAATTATCTGTAGCAGAGAGAAAGACTTTTACTCCCTACGGCATGTAAGCATCAGCATTAGGTGGTGTTATTTACTGGTTCAGAAGATGTCACCATACTACATTAGCACAGTTTGCTTTGTGCACATACTACACTGCTTCTCTTTTTTCCTTTAAGGGATTTTTTTTTCTACACAAATATTTTTTTATAATTGTTATTGCTAAAAGAGAATCATTAAAACTACATCATCATAACATATTATTCTGCACCTGCCCACTCAGAAAACAATATATTTGGCTCATTGACTACCTCAAATGACATTTTCCGTCAATGAGGTAGAAAGACCCATATAAAAAAATGTAATGCATAGAGATGAATAGTGAATGAATGAATCTTATGTGTATGTCCTGTTTGCAGGTTTATGCACATCACTATACACAGAGGGCCTGGTTTATTAAAGCTCTCCTAGACTGGAGAAGATCCTAGGTATCCTAGGTAAACCTGGATTTCTTAAAAACCATTTGCTAGTTGGTAAATATTTTCAACTTGGACCAGATGCCTTTCAGGTTTGCTGGATTACTTATGTTCTCCCAAGGTAGTATGTCTTCTTGAATGTTGGAGAGAATTACTAAATCAGACTCAGAGTCAGTTTAGATCTCAACATCAGTTATTTATTTTATTTTTGTTAATTTCTTTCTTTTTTATTTCTTTTTTACTAGAGCAAAATCGCACTTGAATTCCACTGTTAACTGTGTTAACTTGAGTAACTAGAGTAGCATCTCATATCTGGCTTCAGTGGTCCTGATTTGGATGACAAGAAGTGCTGGCCTTGAGGAGGGCATGGGTGCTGGTAGACAAGATACAAGAACGCAGATCAGAGGCAGGCCAGGTCACATGCAAGTCAGCAACATGTGAGTAAATGCAAGAGACAAAATAGGTTCAGAAAAAATTAATGGTCATCAGCAGTAATACAAGGGTGATCCAAAGTGTAAGGGTAAGAGTCCATACAAACATAATAAAGAGTAATCCATTGGCAAGGTCAGGGTACAATCCATGTAGACCAGTCATTGAGGCAGTAGACATAAGAAAGAGTTTAAACAGGCCACCTTGCATCAGCTGAGGAATGTGTGTGTGAGCACATTTGCACATGGATGCACATATGTGCACATAAATAAGTGTGATCAATTACCTTTTCATACAGCACATATGAGTATGAAGAGTGGCCGTTTTTTGAGATGACTCGTACATCCTGTCTATTTGCCAGGTATAAGAGCTGAAAGTGAGAGCAAACCCCACCGATTGGAATAAAGTAACAAGAGCAATAGGAGTTGGAAAATGTTGTATTACTGGACAAAAATCAGGGCAATTTGCCTTGGTGGAGACAAAGACAGTCTTTAAAAAAACTCAAAAAACTGTAACCCCCTTTCTACTCTACCAAAGAAAAAAAGTTTTTTTCTGAATTTTAGCTTTAAAGAATACTTAAAAATGTTCAAAATGTCTACTTCAAACAATAAATATATTTTTTTACTACTCTCAGCTGGTAAAAGCTATTATTTCCTTTACCTGTAGCTATTTGACAATACACTGTATACTAAATGATAACTATTTTACTTGGCTTTAGATCTCTCTTACGCTGTTTCAGACTGGTAAAATACACCTGTTAAAGGAAACATGGGATTCGCTGCTGCTGGCCTCCTTCTAAAAATAATAGTGCCCAGCAATGTCTGGCTTGAAATATTTGAGTTACAGAACCAAAACAAACCAAATTATTAGATGGTCCATGAAAAAAAAAAGACTGCCAAGTTGCCAATTAAAAAGCCACATCACCCTCTTTTTTTTGATGCCCAAGGCAGTAAGACTACCCTACCATAGTCATAAGTCATAAATACAATCCAAGACTAATTTTGGGGAGTGCCAATCATCCTAACCTAGGACAGAGGGGCACAAAATTTTCTTTCTGGTCTGGTGCCCACCCACCATAGGAGTACTATTCTCAAAATGGCAATCAGTGTCCACTCACTACAGCAAGCTACCGTGTTTCCCCGAAAGTAAGACCTACCCCGAAAATAAGACCTAGCACTTTTCCCCCAACCTGCCCTAATATAAGACCTACCCCGAAAATAAGACCTAGTAGAAAAATAAAAAAAAAAATAAAAAAATAAAAGCAAACATAAATTAAAACAGTACTCACCGAGCGGGAGACAGCGGGCGTACACACAGCGGGCTAACACACAGCCGCACAAGCCGATGCTTTCCTTGTAGTTCCGGCTCCTGTCACAGGCGGAGTGATATTACATGCACTTCGCCTGTCAGAAGCTGAAGTGCATGTAACCAGGCTAGTTCTAGTGAGC
The DNA here is from genome assembly GCF_032062135.1 of Pyxicephalus adspersus. NCBI lineage: Eukaryota > Metazoa > Chordata > Amphibia > Anura > Pyxicephalidae > Pyxicephalus > Pyxicephalus adspersus. Next base: position 38,645,345 of record NC_092868.1, on the reverse strand, counting down.
CCTTAAAAATGTGTTAAAAAAAAAAATTAAAATAATATACTCACCTGATACGCGATCCTGCGTGTGTCTCTGGCTGCAGCATGTCTCTCTTCTCTCCTCTGCCAGCATCGTGTCTTTTCCTGTTTGTAAAGCAGGAAAGAAACCGGCACAGCGCCACCTGCTGTTCCATGTCCTAACTGCCGAACAGTGGAAAAAAAGCACAGAGTGATCAGAAGGGGAATTTGTAAGGGGAATTTGGGAATATGGTAAGTGTTTTTTTTCATTAAAAAAAAGTATATAAGACCTACCCTGAAAATAAGACCTAGTGTGTTTTTGGAAGCCCAAAAAAATATAAGACAGTGTCTTATTTTCGGGGAAACACGGTAGGTAAGTTACTATTTGACTTTCATCTTTATTGGCCTCTATACATATTTCATATAACAACAGCTTTAAATTTGTTTAATATTTTATATTAATGATCCTATGATATATGCAGCTCTGAAATATATAATACAGACTCTTAAGTATAGCTCTGAATTGATCAAGTATTATGCAGGTAGGAATCCTATATATTACAGTTCTGAATATGGTCAGTTTATTAGAAATATACATATATATATATATATATATATATATACACACATATACATACAAACCAGCAGTAAAAGCAGGTCAGAAAGTTTCAGAATGCTCAGAAAGTATAATACTATGGACCTGACATTCTCCAAAGGAAAGGTGAACAATAGCCGCCTACATTATTTGCTTGTGACAGGTGTACTTTAATAATGAGAACAGCTAACTCTGTCTTCTCAGCCTTGTGAAATAGGAGAGAATCTTAACTTTATTGAACAATTTTCCTCATGCAGCAGCCACCCTGAATAAAGGCAATTACAGAGAAGTGCCCTTGGTGAGAGTTTACAGTGAAGTACAGCCAGAAATCAATGTTCTGAAATAGATCAGACTTACCGAAGGCTGCAAGGCAATTTAGTTCACCAAGAAACATATCACTTTTCAGCACTACATGAGCTAATAACTACTTTATCAGTCCATCAGCAGACATTGCCTTGTTGATTTTATTATTATAAAATAGCAATATAGATTTACCCTAAGGCCTGAAAACTTAAAGCCAAGAAAGACTACAACACTGAACTTTATTGAGGTTGCTCTTTGTCACTGACTATTTTGGTTACATCTACAACTGTCATTCAGCGTAAGAGAGGTCAACTTTGAAATTTACAGCCAAAAAAATTAAAATAAAATAAAACTTTTACCATTGTTTTAAGGTATAGTGTATGTCAGACGAAAATTTAAAACATTAATTTGAAATATTTTTGCAGCAATTAAGACATCACCAATGATACATCGGGGTAAAACTGGCCAGCCACAGGAAGTTTGTGATATGGAGGTATTGAGCAATGTACTTAAAAAAGCATAGGTAAGTGTTTTACTGCATTGATTTGGGGACCACACAGCACACAGCAGTGTAGGATTGGCCCACAACAGGATGATTTTAAATGGCAGGACTAGACTCAAATTATACTAGAGAACAAAATGTGGTTTTACAAGAATTGAGATACTGCAGGAGATACATGAGTATAACATTGTCCAGCAGCAGGACTGTTTTAATTAGGGATAGTAGGCCTAACTGATATATGACTAACATTTATTTTTCAAAAGATACAGTGAACAAAAAGTAGCTTTAGGAACAAATGGTCAAATGAATTGCTTGGAGCACACCAAACTAAAAAAAAAATCATGCCATCAAAAATAAAAATGATTATGAGCAAGCTCATACCTTAACTGTAGTTAGTGAATGAACCCCTGGTTTACAGGTTGATTTACCAAAGGAGTATAGGCTGTTTACTTGGTAAATTGAATCACCTTGCAAAAGAACTTTTAGAGTTGAAGTTGTACTGACCTCAGCCACCCAATTATCCATTTTTTTTACATTTCATTGCATGTGAATGAGTACTCCTTGCAAGTGCATTTACCAACCCAAGTAAATATCTTGCTAGGTGGTAATTCACTTTGCTAAGTGAACAGCCTATGTTCCTTTAGTAAGCTAACCTCATTTTGTAGGTCAGAATGAACCTTCATATAGCACTGACTGTGCAATCCAACTACTGCTACATTTGACAAACTACATTTTCACACTTGGCTACTTGTTAATTCCTTAACAACACTTGCAGAACTTTGTGTGGACTCTGCAAATAACTTATCAATGTTGTTGCATTATCGAAGCTCGATCAGAGTGAGTTTATTATAGGACCTATCAAGTTTGCTGACGATTTGGAAGCCCTTCATTAATCAAGGTCAAATTAGGACATTTACAATAGTGATGAACTTAGACGGTCATTATTTCTCATCTACATTTTTTTCATCGCTATGGCTTTAATCCTTTTATTTTCCAGACAACACAAATCAATGAATACTTCAATTTGACTTGAATAAATGACTACAGCAGATGGGTTTTAGCATAGTATTATAAAAGCTATTAATCATTTTTATAAGGATTCTGTTAGAATAACTTCCTTGGTGGAGAGCATACTGTCTGCATCAGAAGTCATTAAAAATGGTGCTGATAAATGACTTGGTGTTGTTTTTGCTGACTTGATGCTCAAAAGAATTGACTGGCAGAGAGCTCCTTACACCTCTTTTCATCATCAGCAGAATTACTGCAATCCATTCTGCATCTGCTACCAGATCTTTAGGCCGGAGAACACAAATGTTCAACTGGCCGAGGATCAGCTGGACAGAAGTAAAAGGCGCTACTTTGACAAAACTGACATTCATGCCTTTCATACTGATGTTGTGCCTAAGCTAACAAGTTTTATGATGCTTTTAGCTGCCTAAATCATTTTGCAAATGCCAATGTGTTTCTTTGTATACATCTTGTAATTAGTTTTTGCAACAGGGAGTTGCGAAGTCCCAGGAGAGCTTTACCTATATTTTAGTGGTTTTAGGTTGCCAAGCCTGGTATATTCAAGAGTATAGAGAAGAAGAAGATAGAGAGCAGGCTTTTTAATGGCAAGGTGCAGCAATATAGTTTTAATGTTTTGTGTTCAAAATTAATTCCTAACAGAGTCCAACTGAACACTATTGTATAAACAGATTCTAAAATAATCAGTTTAGTGGTATTGCAAAATTATAGGTGGTTACATTCAGTATATTTAATACAATCAAATCACAAATTGCCCAACGCGTTTCGCCATTAAGCTTCCTCAGGGAATTGCTTGAGATAACAGTAAATGTCAAACCACTGCGTAAAGTTGAGAGTAAAAACATCCATTAAGTGTTACTGTTACTGTACCCCCCAATTAGGAATTTTTCATTTTACTTGTCCAAAAGTATCAGGAATGGTAAAAATCATAGATATATTCACTGATCAAAAAATATGATTGAGGATTAAGAGCTTCAGAAGTATTAGAGAGGAGGTTTGTTCTTGGGAATTGCTTGTATTCAGTAACACTGAGAAATAATCAGTATCAAAGAATTCAATAGCTATTCGGCCTGGCTGTCAGCGTCCCGTGCCTTACTCAACTCACACCACCAAAGTTTCTCCAAAAACTTCAGATTTTCTACATCTGACTGCTACATACATACAATCTAAGGTGAATCACTATTGACTATTGAATTCTTTGATACTGATTATTTCTCAGTATTACTCAATACAAGCAATTCCCAAGAACAAACATCCTCTCCAATACTTTTGAAGCCCTTAATCCCCAATCCTATTTTTTTTTTATCACTGATTATGTCTATGACCTATAACATTCCCGATACATTTGGACTAGTAGATCCATAAACTCCTAATTTGAGGTACAGTAGCAGTGACACTTGACAGATGTTTTTACTCTCACCTTTACATAGTGGTTTGACATTTACTGTTATCTCAAGCAATCCCCTGAGGAAGCTTAATGGCGAAACGCGTTTGCAAATTTGAGATTTGATTGTATTATATATACTGAATGTAACCACCTATAATTTTGCAATTCCACTAAACTAATTCAGAATCTGTTTATGCAATAGTGTTCAGTTAGACTCTGTTAGGAGCTCATTTTGAACACAAAACATTAAAACTATATTGCTGCACATTGCCATTAAAAAGCCTGCTCTCTATCTTCTTCTTCTCTATACTCATTAGTTTTTGTAAACTTTATAGTCAGTTATACAAAATGATAAAAATTTCTCCTTAGTCCTTGCTGGATCATGGTGACTGTAAGGGCTGATTTTTATATTATTACCCAGGCTTTCCTAGACCAGCTTGGCAGGTCAGAGAAAGATCTTGCCCACATGGTGGAGAGCTGGCTTGATACATTCCATAATTTCTTCATGGAAGTACAGATTTTTGTTCGAGTGCTCATTAGTCTTTTTCATGAGAGTATTATACTCATGAGAGTCCCATATTTTGTGTTAATAATGATTGTAGAGCAGGACAATATTCACACTCTTTATAATTGGATCAGCAAGCCCTATCTCAAGTGAAAGCTATGTCTGACATCCCACTCCCATAAACTGGTGTGTTAATATTCAAATATTTATTTTAGTGACATTTATTTTAGATTTAAATCTAGTTAAAAGAATGTTTCATAACTCTCTTTCTCCAAAAAAAAAAATAATTTCATTTTCACTGCTTCTTTAACCCACTGGAAATAAAAGCCAGTAATGCTTCAGCCGTAAGAGGTTGACATCAGGTACTCCTTCTGGATTCCCATCTGCTGTGTTGCCTCCAGTGCCTGCTCTATAAAGGCATGTAGTGTTTGTTCCCAAAGAAATAATAAGAGTATGGTGTACTTATCCCTACCTTCTCATGGCTTACCTTTTGTATCCTGCTGAAGGGTGGAAGCATCTGGGCAGACATCCTGGATCAGTAGTGCATGTGAATATAGGGGGGCACACCCACTAGTATAGTAAGGTCACTTTAAGGATTCAGGGGTCGAATTTCGTATACTGTGGATAGCTCTGGAACTTGATTCTCCACAGGAAGTAATGGTTGGCTAGCTATGGCTACATTGAAGGTACGTATTCATGTTTAGATAGCATAATAGTGTAAGTATATTTTCTCTTGGGTGGACATTCCATATACTACAAGAGGAATAAATTCAAACTACCACTTGCAAAAAGGGTCAATTCATTCAATGAATTTTTACTGCTGCACCATGAAGCTATTGCCTTGCTTCTTATCTTGTTTCTGACGTATCCTAATTAACATTCTATGAGAGAAAGACCTGTAATTGACAACCCGCACCCAATAGAAACATATCTCCTGCTCTAAGGAATCGGACTAAGACCCTGCGAAATGTGTAGAGTGATTGGAATACCTCTCCTTTGAGAGTTTCAAGAAGGAGATCTATATTGGTGGTAATAATGATTTTATATAAGTTGTTGTGATGTATTTTAAAATGTGATTCAGAAGAAAGTGTGTTTGAGACTTTAAAGTGGTTTTGGAGAATTTGCTGATTTGCTCTTCAAAATCCTGTTACCTGAATATTTAACCAAATAATGTTGTTTGTAATTCCATGTTTAGATAGCAGCCAATCACTACCAAGATGCACCAGTTTTGTGGTTTATGGAAAAATGTTGCACCTTTTTAAAGAGGTTGATTCTACGTTTTTAAATAGTCGGAGACCTGAGGCCTAGTGAAGTTTTTTCTGGATGACCTTTCTGCCACAATATGCTGACAGAATGAGAGGACAGGAGCCCCTCTCTATTTCTCCTGTGTGTATTGCATTCTACAGTAAACCGCTTAAAACAAAGATGGCTGAGCCTCTGTGAGTTTCAATAGTCTGGGAAATGGTATGTTCATATCTTTTGATCAGTTAAACATATCTGTTAAAGTGTTTTGTCATATTACTTAGTTGTTGATCCAGATATTGCTGAATTACTGCTTTTCACCGGGTACTATATTCCAGGAATTTGTGTGCCCATGAAGGGAAGCAGCCAGGGCTTATATGTCAGGGTTTTGTACGCAGTGGACAATTTCGGGAGGCTCTTTACTGGGATAGTCCTTATCTTATTGGAATTTTGAAAGTCTTTCCTTTCAGAGACAAATCTCGATGCTATATAGTTGATAGTTTGAGGACATCTAACCATCACAACTGTGCTATTTGGTCAAAAGTATATATACACTTTTAAGGTCAGATGTTCAGGGGCCACAGCACACAAAGAAAGTTTGGACAATTTAGGAAAGATATGACATTATGAAGATGTGTTTAGATCAACCCTAGGTCTATAAACCACGGTTTGATTAGTATGATGCAGCTAAACTTCTCTGGTCTACACAGAACCCCAAGGGCAACCTACTAAATATTTTTGGGAAAAATTGGAGTACCTCAAAATGCCCTTTTGGCTGAATGGACCCAAATTTCCCAGACACACCCCATGGCCTTGTGGAGGCTGGTATACTCCAAATGTGTATGTCTATTGGGTGGTGTTGGGGAGAAGTGCACCTCTATAATAATAACAATGAAATGTTCAACAAGTTCATACATTCTAGGTGTGATAATCAGAAGTTTGTGTGCTTTTCATCATAGAGTGCACCTCTTTACTTTTTTGATGTATGTAAGCCTTCCATCTTTCTGTATAGAAATAACTACACACATTGACTGGTTCTGCTTCATGCTTCTGCTTCTGCTACTGATATTACTTAAAATATAGAAAATACATTTGTTTTATATCAGGATGCCTAGTGACCCATATTTATATCTTTCTATCTCTATTTGATCTCTATTGCTGAGCCTGCAATAGGAACATCTGTATATAGAGCACACAGCAGATGTCTTCACCGATTCATAGACTGCACTACTAAAACTGTCATAGCTGTCATTACCTGCTCTTCATTACCATATTCTCTCTCTGCTCATAATTTTCCAATATATATTAATCATTTACTAAAACAGTAAAAGTACAAACAGTTGTGACAATGTCCCAGAAATATATTAAAGAAAGGAAAGGAAATTTTAAAGCCACCAATTAACTAATTATGACCTTCTAATGAGTGACCCATGCAAAGCCATAATGCGGATTTCAATTTTCAGTTTTTCATGATATTATTTGGATGTTTAATAATTGCTACAGAGCACAAACAAGCACTGAGTGGTCTTCAGATTTTTTATTTGCCTCATCTGTGAACTTGAATTCTGGATTTTGTTTCTGACTCTTCTTTTGGATTAACTTGATAGGACTTGATATCCTGTTACTGGCCTTGGCCTACTCAACTAACTTGTTTTCTGCTTTGTACCCTATTGCTTGCTAGTTATCAACTCTGGCTATCCGTTTGACACTACTTTTGTTTGCTGCATCTACACTGTTTAATCATTTGCTTTCAACTTATCTTTTCCCTGGTAAATGTTCCTATCTGTGTCTTCTGTTCCTGCACATCTGTCATTAACTATTTTTTGGTCATCCTCCTGCAAGCTGGCACTAGCCCTATAGTTCTAACCACACTCCAGATGCCAGCTCTTGTGCGCTTTACGAACCATCATGTCTCTTATCACCACCAACAGCTTTACCTGGGTTGGAGAAGCAGAAGAGGTTACCCTCACCATTTTGGTCATCCTACAAGACCCATATCATGTGTAAACATAAACGAGTTGACATTCAAAAATCCGGTCATCGATAATCCGGTTCCTTCAGAATTCCAGCATAAATTTCGGAGTGCATTTTCATTATTTACACTATTTTATGGACGGGACGCTTATGTTTTGATGGCGCTGTACTCCAGAATCAGCTGTTGTGTCCTGCTTGCACATTTTTTGCTGCTGTATCACCATTATAGGTTCAGCATCCAATTACAGGACTGTACAGGTAGTCATTTTCTGTTAAATTAATACAACATATACAGGTTGATAATCAAAAATACGGCAACCTCTGGACCTGAGGTGTGCCGGATTTTCAAAAATTCCTGATTTTTAAAAGTTATACTTACCTACACACAGGCCAGCCTTCCTCTCGCATCACCGCGTCTGAAATCTGGCACAGTTCCAGGAAGCAGGCAGCAGGGACGTCCCAACTAGTGTTGGTCGAATAGCTCACTATTCGATTCGACAGCTATCCGGCCGAATATAGCAAAAAAATTCGGGTGGTCGAATTCGAATTCGAATCCTATTAAAGTCAATGGGAGAAAAATTCGGGTTTGTTTCAGCACTGTGTAGAGCTTCTACAGCCTCCAAACAGATGTAAAAAGATACATTATAAAAAGATACATAACACTATTCCATACCCCTGTGCTTCACATGAAGATTAAAGTGCACCTGTCAAATCAATTTTAGGCTAAAGCTAGGTACACACTTCCAATAATTATTGTTAGAAAATGAACGATTGTGACCGCTCAACGATTATGCACTATTATACTTGAACAATCATATTGTTCACAATTCTGTACATGCTGTAACAATATGATCGTTCATATATAATCCACCAACAGCATCCACACACTAGATACAACCGCTTGAACGATGCAGGGAGGGACATGTAAAGGAGAAAGTGTACCGCAGAAACATGCACAATCACTGAACGCCTGTACACGATAGATAGTGAAAGATCGTCGGCCAATCAGATCCACCGTGGCGGTCGTTCATTTCCAACGACAATCCTCGTTCGTTGGTGTCCTTGGTCCCTTTTTTCGCCAATCGGTTGTTCATCAGTCGTTTCTAACGATAATTATTGGACTTGTGTATGCAGCTTTAGTCTACACGAACTGCATTCCCATGGGCTAATCTACACCAGGACGTTTCCTTCAGGCACGTTTTTGAGCGTTATCCTAAACGTTGCTTGCAACATTTAAAAAATTCAAACGCTGGATAAACGCGGGAAAATGCTTCCATTGAACTCAATGGAGGCTTTTTCAAGCGTTTTTAAGCTTTTATGAAAGCTTTCATTGAAAACAATGGGGGCTTTTATAAACATTTTTAGCAGGACTTTGGAATCTGGAAGCCCCCTTTAATAAGGAGACTCCCAGATCTCCACCGCCCCACTTTGGGGAATGAGTACAGGGGTACATAAATCCTCTTACTCATTCCCTGAAAGGGTTAAAATATAAGTAAAAAATAGGACAAGGCTTTAATTTAAAATTTTTTTATTAATGTGTGTGTTTGTGTAATTTAACTTTTTTTTTTCTTAAAATATGTATTTTGTATGTGTTTTTTATTTTAAACTTGTTTTTTTTATTTTTTACAGGTTATCCCACAATGACATTATGAATCATAATGTCATTGTGGGATTCCTGGACCGTGGGAACTGTGCGGTCACAGCTAATTGAAAGCAGGTGCCTTCAATTAGCTGTAACCGCAGGCAATAGGAGGGCAATGAATGGAAATACTATGTCCATTCATTACCTCTACTGCTCTGTGATTGGCTGAGAAACAGACCAATCACAGAGCAGTAGAGGTATGAATGGACACAGTATTTCTATTCAACCTCTATTGCCCTCGTATTGCTCCAGGATCAGGGTAGCAGAGCTGTCAGCATAAAGCTCCGCTGATTGCTCTGCTCCCTGAGTTGCTGAGGAAAGGGAAGTCCTGATCAGGATTTCCCTTTCCTCAGGGAGCAGAGCAATCAGCTGAGCTTTATGCTTTATGCATTAGGTATACCCGAATGCGAACAACCATATTCGGGTCGAATATAGGGACAACCCGAATTCGAACATCAACACTAGTCCCAACGTGTATTTAGTTTAACAAGCAAGACCTAACAGCTGTTTCTGCAGAACAGCTCAATCAAAACATTAGTGGCCAAACAGTATAATGCAAGGGTCCTGGGGAAATTGAACAGTTTGCACAAAAGATATTTGAATAGATTATGTAATATATATAGAATGTAGAATATATGTTGATATCCTTGGTCACTATTGTACTTTGCTGTAGAGATAAGTGAGGGATCACTAATCTGTTTATAACTTAACATTTCATGAAATAATATATGTCTTCTAGAAAAGGAATAATAATAAAGGCAAGGGAGTATTGTGACCTGTGCTAGAGCTAAATAAATACTTTGGGAAGTGTTGCACATTACTTAACATGCCTCTACTGGATAAGAAAATGGTATGTGATGTCTGATATGCCCCATCTGCTTTCTAGTGCATGTATATTTTTTATTTATGTCAAGGTATAGTTGGGAGGGGGATTAAGCCCACTTCCAGGTTTGTATTGCTGTTTTTATCTGCACAGAGAATATTTACCATCTGTATTCTAAAAACATTAGAAAAATCCAATATTCCCTAAAAGCTTAGGCTGTGCATATTAAATAAGTTATATGCAACCAATATTTGTTGCATTACCAATATTTGTCACAATACAGATTGGTCAGAGAGGGATCCCTTTCATGCAGTTGGCCAGTTTGAGCATGCATTAAAATACATGCAAAACAAGAATTCTAGTTATTATGCAAAGTCCATAGGTGTGAGTATGTAAGTGCACTGCAGTGTATATATTTGTGTATCAGTAGGAGATAAGCTTTTATCTGTATTGGAGCTCCTGCTTCCTAAAAATTCAACTGCCAAAGCATGGTACAACTTTGTAAATGGATAAATGAACATTGAATGTTATTGGATGTGATTGTAAAGATAAGGTATGTACTTGCAGTACATTTTATGACATTTGACAAGGATAAAACATTCCCTCTGGGCTTACAAAAAAGAAATGTCGCTTTTGGCAGTAACAGACTGAATCCCGGTGTATATTTTTAGACTGATCAACCTGCAAGCTAGTACATGGCACTTCTGGCATGCTGATTATATACAGAAGCAAGAGAACAGTGAATTTACTACAGGTCATAATGTCCCCAGTCGTCCAGGATATAGACTTATCCTTAGTGGACATGATTTTGCATAGTTTTGCATAATTTACAAATGTTGTTGCACATTTCCATTCAGTCTCTGCACCTGCTCATCCAGCCTTACCTTTTCAGCCGCAAGTTATAAATGCTTCTGCCAAGAGCAGATAAATATATGTATAAATTACTGAGCTCTAAACTACATATAATAGCATTCTGCTTTGTGCATTTACAGGCTGATAGCTGTTTGTCACAGGAGAATGCTATCTCAGTTTTTGAAAGAGTGGAAACCATTTTGTAAATGGGAATGAAAAAAATGGGGCCAGTAGCTATGTGTATAGGTAAAGGGCACAACATTCCCATTATCTTTTATCGCTAACAGTCTGTCCAGTAATACAGACAAGTCCATTATCTAACTTAAAGATATATACATTAACCTTCTTGCCATGCCTATTTTCTTTTGGCACTTAAAAGAAAAATAGACACATCTTCCATCCCTTGTTCTTCTGTTATGCCCTTTTTTTTTGCAGCTGTGCCTTTTCATAATACAGGCACAAATAGGGTCACTTTCTGCTATGCTACAAGAACCCATGCGAAAGCCACCATTGAAAATCAGTGCCCTGCCTATGTCCAGATGCAATAGGAGGATTGGTACTTTTAATACTGTCTACTTGGCTACTCGTGTGATTCCTGTTGCATTCTTTGATTACACCTACTTGATTACATTGGAAAAGATGATGAAGAGCAACAGGGTTTTTTTAGGCAATCATATATTTTTATGTGCAAGTTTTCATATACAAATAAATTGAAATATTGTAACATTAATAATACAACTCAATTACAAAAATTAAACAATTATTATTATTAATATTAAACAGGATTTATATAGCACCAACATATTACACAGCGCTGTACATTAAATAGGGGTTGCAAATGACAGACAGATACAGACCGTGACACAAAAGGAGAGGACCCTGCCCCGAAGAGCCTACAATCTACGAGGTGGGGGAAGTAATAAGCAATAGGAGGGGAGATATGTAGTGGTGGTAAGTAGTGAAGGTTTCAAAAGACAGAAGAAGATGGGTAGGCAAGTTTGAGTGCTTTTTTAAATAATAAGGAAGTAGGAGCATGCTGAAAAGGATGATGAAGACCATTCCAGAGAGTTGGGGCAGCTCTAGAGAAGCCTTGTACCTGTGCGAGTGTTGAGGTTATGATTGAGGAAGTCAGTAGTAGGTCATTTGAGGAGCAAAGCGAGTGGCTAGGGAGCATGTTTTTTACCAGGTCAGAAAGGTAAGTGGGACAAAAACTGTGGAGGGATTTGAAGGCAAAGGTGAAATGGAAGCAATGAAGAGAACTGCAACGAGATGCAGCAAAAGAGGAGCGGTGGGAAGGATGGATGAGTCTGGCTGCAGCATTCATAATAGATTGTAGAGGGTTAGTGGAATACCAGAGAGGAGGAGGTTACAGTAGTCAAGAAAAGAGATGATAATAGCGTATGTAAGGAATTTGGTGGTTTCTGGAGACAGGTAGGGGCGGATTTTGGAGATGATGCGAGGTGAAACTAACAGGACCTGGAATGTTGTGAATATGAGAGATAAATGAGAGGGTAGAATCAAAGGTGATGCCAGGACAACGTGCCTGAGGGGAGGGACGAATAACAGTGTTGCTAACAGTTCAAAATATGTCAGGGGGAAATTTGGAATGTGAGGGGGAAAAGATGATGAGTTCGGATTTATCCAGGCTGAGTTTCAGAAATCGGACAGACATCCATTATGAAATGGCTGACAGGCAGCAGGAATTATTATTGAAAGAAACTTGAAAGGAGCGGTCACATAGATAGGAAGCAAACCAAGAGGGAGCAGTGTTACTGAAACCAATGGAGCACATGATTTGTATTAAAGGGTGGTGATCAGCAAAAGCAGTGTCAAAAGGAGAGGAAAGATCAAGGAGAAGGAGGACGGAAAAGTATTGACTTAGCTCTGATGAGGTCATTGGCCCCTTTAGCAAGGGCTGTTTCGGTGGAATGGGCAGCTCAAAAGCCAGAGAGGGTGAAGGAGAGGATTGGTGCTCAGGTAATTGGCGAGTCTTTTGTAGGCAATGTGCTCAAGAAGTTTGGAAACATATGGGAGAAGGGAGACGGTAGTTGGAAGGTATGGAGGGGTCTAACAAGAGTTTCATTAAGATAGGGAGAATAATGGCATGTTTGAAAGTGGAGGGGTAAATACCAGTGGAAAGAAAGAGGTTAAATAGTTCGGTAAGGGCAGGGTTGAGCAATGGGCACAGAGAGATCAGAGGGAATTGGGTCAAGTGGACAGGTAGTAGATGGAGATAATGAGAGAAGAGAAGAGACTTCATCCACAGTAACATGGCTGAGGGTGGCCAGTGATGATTTACAGGTGGAAGGGGTAGATTTGGTTGGAGTGGCCCAGTGAGCAGAGACCCTCAGCCCTGTTACTGTGGATGAAGTCTTCTCTCATTATCTCCATCTACTACCTGTCTGCTGGACCTAATTCCCTTTGATCTAAAATATTGGACTAACTTTTTTTTAATGTAATGGCAAAACCTGATTTTGTAGTCTTGACTTGACTATCCCTTGTATTGTATTTATATTATAATGTTTCATGTTATGTTATAATGTTATAATATATTGTAATGTTTCTCAGTCCCCTTAGAAAGCCCGTTTAGGCAAACGAGTTCAAGGCATACATTTCACCTCCCAGTACTCTATAACACAGTTCACTCACTTGATGTTTTTGGGCTCCAGAAATTCTGCACTTAAACCCAAAAAGTAAAAGCTATATTGCCGCCCACTAGTCCTTAGATCAGGTGGCTTCATTTGTCCTTACCTTTTTATGGTATTTTTCCCGTTTTCACCTAGTAATCCTGGCAATAACACACTTCCAATTTATGGATGGCTACGTTACTTCTGCACTGTATCAAGAAATGAAGCCATGGTTGTCATCTTGGCTGGCTTTCACACATGGCTTTATCTCTTCATATTGGATCAGCTGGATTAGCACTTTACAAAAGTAAATTGAAATATACAGGGTGTGTGTGACATGCCATTTGCTTCTGGCTCATTGACATGCTTCACTCATTTTTAAGGACAATTACTAGTTATCAAAATGATAGTCAAGAGTTGAATAATACAGCAACCATTCCAGCAGCTGATGAAAAAAAATGGCCTTCTGAAACACTGTTTATAAACACTGTTCATAACTGTTCAACCATACACATTTAATATTGTTACTTTTGTATTTACTTTGTATCATTTATCTGCAGACAAAAGTGATACATTTTCATCTGCATAATATGAGAGAAATGTGTTCCTATTTAGCGCCTTATCATCCTCAATTTACCCTAATTAACACTAATTGCCCCCCCTCCCCCCCGCGTAATGTACCTTGGTGCACTTTTATTGCCTTGACCTTGTATTAAGTAATTAAATGTTTCTGGGTCCAACTGAAGTCTGTGGAGGTGGAAGGGGTAAGGGGGTGCATATAGCCTCTGAAAACATATGCAGGCTATGCTGCTTCCAATGCAATGTTAACCATTTTTTGCAAGCTGATTTAGGCAGTAGTATAAGCAATGCCAAAGGTGTTGCCGATTAAACATGTTCATAGTAGAAATGTTAAATCTAATCTGGGCCATAGGTAGTGCACAGTTATAAGAGCTGAAGTGGTTAAAAACCCCAATAAGACACCTACAGTTTAACACTGGTAACACAGAAAATAATGCCTTGTAAACACAACCCACTGTCCACTAATAGGTGATGATAAGCAACAGGAACAGCACATGAGTCATCTAGCCCTCCTATAATCTCTGTACTTCAGGTGTCAGAACAGTAATCAACGACCTAATCTATTTGTGTATGAAAGCAAAGGATGTATTAGAAAAAGAAAACATTTTAAATGAATTCAAAAACAATGTAGTCTAATGCAGGCTGTCTCATAATTACTTCTAAGCTGGCATCCCTCAAGATATCCATAATGCAGTAAGTGAATAATTGGTACAATTAAATGTCAGAAATCACCCCAGGGAAGAAACGAATTTATTGCAAATCCTTCCCAGCCAGTAGAAATCTGTTGCTGCATTATATCACAGAGTTTAGACAGCCAAAGTGGAGCAAGGTGGATGAAAGAGTTTGCAGCACTTAACCTTTTCTCTGCCGGAATCCTTTTTTGCATTTTGAACACATATGAAAAATGTACATGAAAACGCACTTAAAACCTCAAAACATTACATATTTTCTGAAAGCAGAGAGCCTGGACTCCCTGGAGAAAAATATAGTCAGTGGCATTTTCTGTCATAGGTATTAGCACAACTGTTTATCAAACCCAAATAAAAAAAATGCACTCAAATTAATTTATGTGCACACCAACACATTATATATTTTACTTTGTTTGTCAAATGTAAACAATGAGGATGTGTTGAGTAATTGGATAGTGTATATGCTAACCCCAAAAAATTTTATCTGTCATGGTGTCAATTGTGAAAATTTGCAGCTCCAAAGTTGTCTATAGGCAAGAAAGAAACAACAGAACCAGACATAATCTGCAAAAAAGGAAATACGTGTGTAAGAAGAAAAATACATTTTGCCTATTTACTTCATAGAGTAGTGCACAACCTCTGACCACACTGTCTTGCATGTAAATGAATAGCCTATACAAATCCACGCTACAGTAATTGCATTAATATAAGCGGTAGAGAAAAAACATGACGTGATAAAAGAAAACTAACTGCACTTTCAGAATCAGCATACCTATTTTAGTGTAAATAAGCTTTAAAAATTTAAGTCAACCAAAAATTTGTTCAAAATTTTTCTCCAGTGTAATCATTGATTGTTTTTTTGTGTGTGTTTATTTGTGTGTTGGGGGCGAGATACTATATTTGTCTGTTATTTGCTGAGTGAAGTAAATTGTAATTATACTTGAGATTTTGTCTTGGTTATTAGAATGAGATATTATTTTCTTGTTGTGTTTGTTGTTTGATTATTTGTATTATGTGTATTTTTTTTTGTCTTTGTTGAATATTTTGAAAAAGAAAACGTTTAAAAAAAGATATACAAAAACTGCATATGAGTGCTACAGAAAGAAATACAAACTAATGGCACTGGGGAAGAAGAAGACTTCAGGAATTTATTAGGATCAAAATGTCTGGAACTTGTGCCCCAAAAAGTCGAGTAGAGGAAAAAGGACTAACGGCCACCAGTCTTGCCTGTGTTTTCTCTGAAACATCTGTAATCTGTTTCTCATTGAAGACATTACTCTGTTGCCATCTTGGTAGAGAATAAGTGATTTCCATGTTAAATCTTCCATGTTAAAGGGAAGCAGTAGTAGGAAAAGCTTTATTCTGCAGGTCCTAAAGTACACCTTTCGTTCCAGCAAGGAGAAAAAACAGCAAAATAGTATTGATATCAGTGAAAAAGTGGTTACATAGAGCAAGGGGTTAAAGAAATTAGGGGGGAAGTTAGGCCCAGGAGAATGGTTAAGGTCAATTTGGTGGGATGGGTTAAGGAAAGTTCAAATCAGGGGTTCAGAGTAGGGCAGTCAGTTGGGACTTCAAATAGTGATAGGAAAAGATCATTCACCCACCCTCCCTAAGTTATGACTTCCTTAGTGAGTAGGTGTGGATATGGGGTCAGTAGGTATAGGAATGGGTAAGTTCCATGAAGGTCATTATGATAATCAGAGGGGGTAGAAACCCATCACAGGTATGGTTTTCCTGTTATGTTAACCTGCTGAAGAGTCAAGATAAAATTGGGCGTGTCCCTAAAGCGCTGTATAGCAACTGGGGGCCCGGATCCTAAGAAAGGTGTACTTACTGAAGAATGTAGGTTGGTGTAGAAAGGGACTTCATGGACCTTGACCTGGTAGTGTTGTACAAGTGGTTTAAGATTGTAAAATTGGTAAAATAATGTAAGTTATGATTAGTGTTATTGTTTTCAAAAAAAGAAGTTTGCTCCAGAAGATGTGTGACATGTTCCTCCTTAAAGTGGGAGTGTGGGAGGAAGCTCAAGGAAACCCAACATCTTTTTCTGCCCTGGTCAAGGTACACATCTCTGGATAGAGATATGTCTTCTGAACTAAAATGTCAATCTGCACCCATTTAAAAAAATTGTGATTATCTGTTTTGTACATGGTCATTGGACCCTCCCTATGAAAACACATTGTAGGGAGAAAACAATACAACTGCTTCCATTTGTAGATGATATGTATACTTTATAGACTGCTTGTTTAGTTTTTTTATACTATAATGAGACTTTGAAGAAGTCAATTCAACCACAATAAAATTTGATAAAACGTTCATGCCACTTAAAACAGTTTTTTTTTTAAATATGAATTGGACCTGGTGAGCCAACTATCTCAATGGCTTTTTTAGGCATCTAGTGGGAAGGTCTCTTTAGGGTCCAGGTTCTGCCACATTGACATACAATTACATGCACATCTCTCTCCACCTACTGCATGCCTTATAATGCAAAATACAATTAAAAAGGAGACTCCTTTCCTGATAATGATATTAGATTTCCTTATTATGCTATTTGCAACAACTTAAATTTGCTTATTTATTTAAATGTCAATTTTTGACAAAAAATAAAACATTTGATTTTCCACATTATTATTATTTTAACAAAGATATATTCATTTATTTCTCATCTAATTAAAACCAAATCCAACCCTGTAGGGACTAAGCCCTCATCTCAGGTAAAACGTACTATATCAACAGACAATAATACCCAGCATTTGGCTTTATCAGATCTATTATTGTAATTCAAACAATTATTATTCACAAGATTTAGCAACATATGTAAAACAGAGATAACATTTTGAGCATATAAAAGAGGCTCCTACAGATAAATATTTTATCCTACATAAAGTACCAAGGTACCCTCTGTGTCACCAGTCTGCTTGTGCTGGTGAATGAACGTGCTTGACACATGTAGAGCAGTCCCCCAATGTTGTTTATTGATCTGTCCTTGTGGATCAATGGGCAACTGATCAGGTTCAACTGCTGTACATTTCAATGGAGGAGAACACAGCAGGGTGCCACCCCCTCATCCCCTATCCCCTCTCCATAGAACAGAATGGGTAACTTGTCTACAGTGCATGATCATTTAACTGTTACGGGTTATGATCATGAAAGATCACTTCCAGCGGCAATTCTCCTAAATGCGTACAGCCTAGGACACCAACCTATCCAACCACAGCTCCCCCTATATATAGGGTAAAGCTTATGTGAAATTATAGTGACTTGGTTAACATCTACAATAAACTGCACTGTATTTATAGCAAATAGTTTAGACGTATAAATTCACTATAGCATACTAGTACCATCATAGCAATACCCCAATACAAAACAGTACAAAATGATGATAATGGCTTGCAAAGGGCAATGTGGCATTAATGCTGAAGGTCGAAATAAAACATCTCAATTGAATTTAGTTATGAATTCATTAAAAAAATCATTAAATAAGTTTTTTCATACAACCAGTATTTTTCCAGAATCTGATTCAAAATAAGCCTCCTATATTCCTCTGTACAGAAGTACTCCAATTACACTGGAAGCCAATGGCGCTTTTCAGCATTACATATTGCTGTCTAAAGCTAATACATTTCTGTAAGTAAAAGAGAGTTATAAACTTATCAAAGGAATGCTGCTCCCTAGGCATACAGCTAGCAATGGGTCCAAGACCAGTTTCTATTGCATGACCAGAATGTAGTCTTTAGAGTTCCCAGGAAGCATAGGGGAGCCTGCACCAAAAACACTTTTAAAGATCTCTGTTGCAGGTTGTTAAATTATCAAGCAAACTCCAGAATATATGATATTCTCTGCCAGAGTTCATAGGTTTTTAAAGCAGGTAAACTCACCTCCCCCTGCTCCTTTTGGCAGCACTGACTTCAGCTTCCAGATTCAGGTTTAGGAGTTTTTTTCATTGCAACAGCAAGAACTGCCCACCTTATTGTTGACTGTACATTGCCCAAAAGATTTCAGATGAGTTTGTGTTATTCCAGAAGAGACATGACAAGAGAGGGCATGAGGTATGCAGAAGGCATCACTTTGTGACCACAGTGTATCCATCTTCTGATGGCTACTTCCCCCAAGACAACATTCCAAGTCATAAAGCTCAAATCATCTCAAACTATTTTCTTGACAATCACTGTACACCAATGGCCTCTACAATTACCAGATCCCCATCCAATAGAACACCTTTGGGATGTGATAGGGCAGGGGATTTGCATCATGGAAACTGAGTCTATGCCACAAAGAATTATAGCAGTTCTGAAGGCAAAAGGAAGTCCAACCATGGGCTCTTACAGAGGAGGCAAACAATGTCTACTTTAATCTGTTATTTTCTTAAGAAATACAAGCTGTCTCCCACCAAAGCATCATATTGGATTAAATATTGTACTTGCCTCCTCTGTGAAGCCCTCCCCAGAGTGTCCTGATTTGTCAGTGTATCATCACAATGTTTTGGGTAAGTACCAAGTCAGTAACCTTCCTGTTGGTTTTTGCTTTTTTTTTCATTATTTGCAGATATGTTTGTATTTCTAAAAATATATGGCATGATTCTATGCTTACTGTATACTATTAGTATTCTAGAGGTACTTCCCCTCCCTCCCCGCTCTAGGTAGCTAGCTGTAATCAAAATCGAATTGTAATAAAGAAAATAAAAAAAAAAATACATAAATAACTCCAGTTTGTACCTAGTGTCAGATCATCTTTCTTCATAACCAACACTATGTCTATCATGACATTATCTTTGTACAGATGCAGAATGGAGCAAAGTTCTTCTCATGTTGAACACCATTATAAATTCCTGAACCAGTCAAGCAATTACTGTTTTGCACAGATTAGTTATACATATGTGCCATACTTTTGTAATTCCCTGGAAACATCTGCATTCCCTTTATACTTCTGCTCAGGCGCTTTCCTGCTATTTCACTAACTTATTCAGTAAAGCAATCTACAATCCCTTTGCCTGGCCTCCAAGCATTAACTAAACCCCTGAATGGAATGATAAATTGGAACTCTCGGAATTATAATACTCTCTTATGGACATTGTGCAAGCATTTCTATTATGTGACAAATTGATCAAAATGAAGTCAACTGGCAGTGTATAAGCCTTAAGAGAGGGGAAAAGAAAGGCATCACTAGTTTTAGAATGACAATTTTGCAAAGTGCAGGTTAAATGCGGAAGAAGAAAAGAAAGTACTGTCAAAATGTTATTTGGCTTTGCTTTTTTGCAAATAGTCTTTCATTAAATTCCCTCATTCTGCTTGGTTGTAAATTGTTCCTGTAATATAAGTCAAGAAATGATTGTCGCTACAGAAGTATAGATTTGCACTAGCCCTGTTCTAAAAAAAAATAAAATAAAAATCAGTGAATATGACAAGTGTTACATAAAGAATCCTAAAATTTCTTCCTAGCTATTATTTTTGAGTAGTTCAGACTCATTTTCTAACTCCTAGCAGTGCAGATAAAGTATTACCCTTTTGCTTCATTTTTTATCCCTTTCTTCTGCGTGACAATTTCACATCGGCGGTACTATATATTATACAAAAAGTTAAAAACTTAAAACCGATGGCAAGAGAAAAACACGGAGCACTCAATCAATGCATACAGTAAAAAGGAGGGGGTAGGAGACCTTGGGGCTGTGCATACGAAAACAACATTATAATGCACTTTGTAACCAGCTAAAAAAGACTAGTTAAAGTTGACATCTCAGGAATTTTAAAAGTTTTCATGGATTATGGGGCTGCAAAAGGTTGATACAAAGTCTAATTCAGGTATGTACATTAGGATTAAAAAATAATTATAAATGTATCAATAAAAATATGCTCATGACAGTTTAGTCTTTTATCCCCTTGAGTTTAAATAACAATTTTTTTTAAAAAACTTTGATTTCAATTTTAACTGCAAACATATACATGGTACCATCATAGGACAATGCTCTAAAATTAATATGAACATAAATCCAATTAAATCTTAAAACAACTGATTTAAAATTGATGTGAATAGTCAGCGTAAAACAATTTTGGGGCCTAAAGGATTTAAATTACATTTGCATAGCTGAAATGATGTAGAATATAGTTTTGTTGGGAAGTGCAGGGCTTCTGAGTGGAGGATGGTAATTTTATGAAAAATGTAATCTATCATTTCAAATAGGTCAGATAGATAGCGTCATTACATTTTGCATTTTTTTGGATATTTCACATTATACAGCAACATCATTTTTAATGAACTGCAAATTTAATGGAGCTTTAATAGGCAGTCTTTCAACTACAAGCAAGTGACTTTGCCTAGGCCAAGACTGTAATCAGTCTGCTTCATGCAGTAGGGTGCATTTCCTATGTCTCCACTCCCTCAGTAATCATACTACTGAATTATAACTGATATTATTAAATATACATTTTTCACTGACTGAAGTGAATTATCCCCATGTTAGGGATGTTCAGTGAACATGGCAAAATTTAATTTTGCAAATAATACCTAGTCACATGCAAGGATTTAGCTTGCACA
The DNA here is from genome assembly GCF_032062135.1 of Pyxicephalus adspersus. NCBI lineage: Eukaryota > Metazoa > Chordata > Amphibia > Anura > Pyxicephalidae > Pyxicephalus > Pyxicephalus adspersus. Next base: position 38,624,075 of record NC_092868.1, on the reverse strand, counting down.
TAACTGGATGTTTATTGTCAACAGAGCTTTTTGCTAATAACTCATTTTGCTCATAATGCTAAATGAAACATCCTTGGCAAGGTAACAATGCCCCTTGCTGAGTGAACAGCCTATATTCCTTTAGCAAATCAATTCCACTATATCGTTGTAGCATGTGATCTGTATCAGACATTTCTGATTAGAGCCAGGGCTGAAGATAAGAAAAATTAGGAGTTTTTTTTTCACAATCTTGGAGAAAATATATGTTTTCATAAACTCCCTGTTAGCAGAGGGGCTCCCTTCCAGGGACACTAACCAGAATTAATAACTGTAATATAAAACAGCACCCGAGAAACCACTACAACTAAAATACAACATTAACTATTGCAGCTAAATGAATACACAGGTTTATATCTCAAAACAGTAATAACAATATTTACAACCAATAAACATCAATGAGTACACATAGCAAGCACATAGCAGAGTCCCGATGAGAATTGTGCACAGATATACCCGGGTATATATACAGTCTATAACCACAAATCAGTGTGAGGATGAGTTGCAGAGGCCTCTGGAGTTGATTGTTGCAAAGATGTCCTGATGAGATGATCCTGAAAACAGGGGCAAGGAGAAAACAGGGGCAAGGAGAAAACAGGGGCAAGGAGATCCTCCAACTGGCAATTGGGCTCTGTATGCTGTGATCCTTGATTGCAGGGATGCAGGCAAAGTCTCTGGAGTTCAGGAACAATCTATGTACACTACCACTTAGACCCTAGCAATCACACTAATCTACCAATGCAACCAGACCTCTGCTACCTATGGGCCATCAGATGCCTAACCTATGCTAGCTGTAACTAGACAGAGGGTGCAGATCAGCAAAGATAACTAAAAGGCAGAGCAAATATATATTTGTGTATATAGCTGATACACTGACAGTAGGGATTTCCCAAAGTGATCTCTGATAACAGATCTCACATATACCCCATTAATACAGAGGGAAATAATATAATACTGCACTAGACACAGACACAGCAGTCAGTGGCCCTAATTCATCAAGCAGAATTGGACGCTCGCGCATTCGTATTTGCGATCCGAAATTGTACGCCGTCGTGCAATTCAGCAACTGAATAAGCTCGCGGCCGGAGCCGCGCATCTCCGGCAGCTTTTCACTGGCGAGCTTGCATTAAATATACATTTATTTATAATTATTGTAGAATATAAATAAATAAATATATAGATTTATTTATAATTATTGTAGAATATAAGTAAATATATACATTTATTTATAATTATTGT